>NC_045750.1:23971686-23979880 GCF_008692095.1 Etheostoma spectabile
CCCCAGAGTCAGAACCAAACAGGGGGAAGCAGGGTTCAGTTTCTATGCACCTCATATCTGGAATAAACCCCCAGAAAACTGCAGGTCCACCGCAACTCTCTTCTTTTAAATCAAGCCTGAAGACCTTTTGTTTTTTATGCTGCCTTTCTTTAAGAAATTGTTCATTTCATACACTGCACTGTAACTTTTATTCTCGTATTTTAGCTTATGTTAATTGTTTTTAACTGCTCTTCGATGTTATGTAAAGCACTTTGAAATGCCCTGTTGCTGAAATGTGCTATACACATAAAGATGCCTTGCCTTAAAAAAAATACAAAAGGGAATAAATAAGTATTTACAAGCAAATGTGGTCTCTGGACCAAAAGCTCCATTCTGAGGCTTGAGTCTATTTTTTTTTTATTACTTTTATTTATCCCGGTAATTCGATTGGGAATTCGACCTGTCACATTCACACAGTTCCACATTCATATCTGGACGCTGCCCAGTGCAACCACAGGCTGACGGTTGGAGTTAAGGGCCTTGCTCAAGGGCACCTCAGTGGTGGATGGTGCTAGTCTGGTCCCAAGCTCCCTTCTTTAAAAAAAAAAAAAAAAACCTAGGCCACCACTGACCCCGTTTAGTCCCAAACTCTTACGCGCACACACAAAAGTGTATTTTTGGCAAAATAAGGAGAAAGCGGAAAACAAGGTCACTGCCCTAAATGCCT
Organism: Etheostoma spectabile; assembly: GCF_008692095.1. Lineage (NCBI taxonomy): Eukaryota > Metazoa > Chordata > Actinopteri > Perciformes > Percidae > Etheostoma > Etheostoma spectabile. Next base: position 23,972,393 of record NC_045750.1, read on the forward strand.
GCTGGTTTGCTGAAATTTCCAAAGTAAAGGTGCCCTTTAAGAAAATTCTTCAATTACTATTCTCTGAGGGTTTCAACTAAAACGCTTTTCATAGAAATAAACTGAGTATAATAAGGAGAAAATAAATCCAATGATTTATTGAATGACATTTGCTCGCAAACTCTGAAAATATCATCATTTCAAATAGATGCCGAGCCCTCTGAAAAAAGGATTGTTATTAAATGGCTTATCGACAGATGAATCTGTGTCTTTTAAATGGATGTGGATACAGTTCATATCCATATAGAGTAGCAGCAGAGAGGGTGAGGGGGGGGGGGGGGGGGGGGGGGGTGGCATGCAACACAGGCATGAAGCATGATGGAAGCCGCACTCTTCAAACACAGTGTGTCTCTCTAACTCCACTGACCATAGGGACACACACTCCGGCATGGCCCTATGTCGGAAGAAAAAACACACACACACACACACCCGCCTGAGTGACTGGAATAGCAGCGATACACACCGCAGGATGAGCGAGACGAATGTGTCTATTTCAGGATGCGGGGTTATTTTAAATGTATTCATTCCAAATCGCACATGTAGCAATCAGCTTTGTTTCAGACACATCTCATTAAAATATCACAACGAGGTCAAATAAGCCTTAAATTAAACAATTACTTCACTCACAACACACACACACACACCACCACATTATTCCATTCCTTTATCTGAGCACTGACAGACACTTATTCTCTATGACCACACACACACACACACACCACACACACACACACACACACACACACACACACACACACACACACACACACACACACACACACCACACACACACACACACACACACACAACCCACACACACACCACACACACACACACTTAATGACTCCTTATTGCTTTCAACATCGTTCAGCTAGTTCAGAGACTATCAGTGTTTCAAGCGCATATCAGCGCACGAGCCCCTCTCAGGTACACACGCGCACAACACACACACACACCAGACAACGGCGTGATATGAAATAACACTTTGCTCCATTTTACTTGCTTCTTAGTGGATAACACTTCCCCAGTCACAACAGCACCGCCTGAAAGCACATGGTCGTGTACACATGACTGCAAGTTCCCTTCTATACAACCATCCCATTTTAATACACTCCTCTAAAATCAATAAATAGCAATTATTCAAGATAGTGTTGCCTTTAACATATGGCTCTAGCAACTGAAAAACACATCCACTGGTAAAATCCACTCATCGTGAAAATTAATTCAAAATGCATGAATTGGTAGTGAAAATGGTTATATATATATATATATATATATATATATATATATATATATATATATATATATATATATATATATATAATATAACATGACAGTAAAAACCTGTCATGTTGTATATAACCATTTTCAATAGGTTCAATATTTGTATATTGTGTTTCTGATTCATATGCAATATTTAAATTATGTTGCACAGAATGAATTCTCCTTAATTAATTAGCCACAATTAATAACGTTAATGACTACAATATCATTTGAGGCAGCGTTGATTCCTCATTGTTGCCCAACCCCCTCCTGTGCCAGCCCAGACATCAGCCTCCAACCGCAGGACAAACATGTCCAACCGTCCTCCGGCGTCCCCTGCCTTTACGCATCCTTGTTTCTATTCGGTGGAATAATCACACAAAAAAACAAAAGAACAACGGTGGTATTTTTGCTTTTAAATAGAGGAAATTATGCACAATAGACAGGAGGAAGGCTGAACGGCTGGGGAATGGGAGGAGGAGGAGGAGGAGGCGCGGAGAGCTGAGCAGGAAGAGAGAGAGAAAAAAAAAAAAAGAAGAAGCCAGGCAGGCGGAAAGACAAGTCAATAATTTCTTAAACGTATAAATGGACATCACTGAATCTACACTTAAGCGATCTGAACTCGGATGTCCATATGTCTGAGTGTGTGTGTGTGTGTGTGTTTAAGAGCTCCAAAATGTAGGTATTGGCAGATTAAATGGGCTATAGGTCATTATTTTTGTGTTAATGTTAAAATAACTTTAATCAAATAAAAATAGCAAAAAAATTTTTTTTTTAAAATGGGGTTTACACTTTTGACCGGCAAAGAAATAGACATGTAGCGTTGGATAATTCTCTCCACGCCCCCCCCCCCCCCCCCCCCCTCATCATGCGTAACGGCGCTTTGAAACGAGCCTGTGTGTTGACATGACAATTAACATGTCAATTCATAGAGCGATTAGAAGACATCAGCTTAACGTTACCTCGCATCTTCACATAAACTGATCTCTTCCATCCGAGAAAAAACAACAACCCTGCCCTCCAAAAATAGTCTCCACAAACACCCGGACAGCTGTCTTCCTCTCCAACGAGCCCTGGCACTCCAGCTTTGCTGAATATACTGTCATCTTCTCCTTAAAAACTCTTGTTTTCTAACTCTTGCCCCCCCCCTGTGTGTTTTCAACCCATGCACACAAACGATGGTTCTTGCAGGACAAGAGCGCCTCCATCTCTCTCTGGCTCGTGGCGCAGGGAGTCCCTCCTCCGGATCCTGGCGCTCCTACACCACAACACTCATGACGTATCACCATTTCACATACATTTTTTTTTTTTTTTTTCCTCCTCCAACCACTATCACAACCTTTTGGACATGCATGGCACCGAACTCGCACACCACGGTGCACACAAGGTTGGGACCCGACCCCCTAGGTGCCCCAGAACGGCCCCAACTTGCAGCCAGCTCGCCCTGCAAAGTCCCTTACAGTTTTTTTTCTTTACCACCTGATTTAAAAATTGCGGGAAATTCAATTTTTTATTTTGCTCTCTAAAAACTTTTTCCTCACTTATAGAGCTCCCTTACCAAATTTTCGTACGTCCCGGGGTGTTCCTGCCCTGTCCAGTCCAGCCTTATGGGTAGCAGCTGAGATGGAAAAATAGTGTGGACTGTGATCACCCAGGTTATAAATGTACCAAGTTATGTTTTTTAAACAGTAAAATGATAAATCAGAGAAAAGGCAACATCACTAAGTACAGTGCAGAGAGAAGCATCTCTCGTGTTGCTGACTGCTTACCTCCTTCTCCTCCACCTCCCTTATCAGGGTCTGAAAATCGGATAAAAATACAAAATTACACCCCATGACACTTCCGGACATATTATAAATTGTCCTAAAATGCAAAAACACCAACCTCGGCTGCTTTTTGACACGGTCCAGCTTCTAGAAATCGGGCTATTAGGAAGTACAGTTCTGGTATGGTTGGAGGGGGAGAAGAGGACGGGAGCTGCGTTAGAAGAGGGCACCGAGGAAATTGTGGGGATATTAAAACAACCATGACATATTTTCCGATCTCCTTTACTCACCAGAAGTCAACTGCGCGATGTGTGTACTGTCTGAAGCCATTTTGGTGTTGTTTGCCAGGGCAGCGCCACAGCCTGTGTGGTGGGTCTAGGTGGCTGCCCTGTAGCTGTCACTGTTTATCCACCAGGAAGAGAGGCTGCCTCCATTCAGCTCGGCTCACATAAAGTCCCGGCTGCGTCGAGTATTTCTCCGCGAAGCGACAATTAGTGCGCGATGTACGGTTTTGCCCCGCATAACACCGTCCCCCACGAGCGAATAAAAAACCGCCGAGCTATTCTTGGGCTAACTATCCCTCGGAGTGAATTTTAATGGCCGTCGGTCAGTCGTGGAGATATGTTTGTTTTAAACCCCCTCCCCCTCAAAAGAAAAAGCGCAAGCCCTCTGCGGATGAACACATGTTGTGTTTGTCTCACCGTAGAGGGGGAGGTAGAAATGGCAGCCTGCTGTAGGAGAGGACACATTGCTGCAGAATGGCTGTTGCTTCGTAGCTAAATGACATTCATCACGTTTAAGTAATTACAGGCCTTCATATCAAAAGTTACATTTTTTTTGGCGGATTAATACAACGCAATTCCTGTTCTATTTTTCTGTATTTTTAGCTGCGGATGTAGAACATGGCTACCGTGTTTGAGGGGGATTTACAGCCGATGTAACCGTTTCAGCTAGGTTTTATTAAATAATACAGCTAGATGTGTTCATTTCGTGTCTTCTCATCGGCCTCGCTTGTTGTTACTCTGTCGTTATCGTGTAACAAGATGTCTAGCTAACACACCCACTCTCTCTGGGAGCCGTTTGGTGGGGAAGTCGTCCATTTCTCGTCCAAATACTGCCAGGCAGTAAAATGGGGGAAGGGTTGGAGAAGAAGGGGAATGCAGCTAAATTAATGAAACCTCGTGAGTTACAGGAATTTAATGGCAACGAGACATTTATCCAAGATAGATAATCAAGGAATATTATCAAGGACATGTAGTACATCACACAGCACACTTCCTCTATGGTTCACTCACAAGTTGTGAAAAAGGAATAACACTGAAGGTGTTATTTACTACAGTTAAATAATGTGGTGATATTATTTGTTTATATGATGTGTTTATTAGCCATTAAATAGGACTATATGTATTTTTCAAGAGGTGACCAACAAAACACAAGCTCCCAGTCTCATACGGACCTTTTGCTCTTTCCTTTATTTGAAGAAAGATATCAACAAAAGTATAAGTTGCTTAATTACACAAAACACTGACAAGGTATGCCTTGAATTGGTTCACACATTTTTAACCCTATTATTTTCTTTTCACCTCAGTATTACCACCGCGTGTGTGCAGGTGCTTATAGTGTAAACTTGTATCTAAATAATTGATTATTTCTAGCATTTTATCATTGTAGCATATCCAGATGTAGATTGATACAATAGCCTTATTTTGAAAAACCATAGACACAGGTTGACAGGTATAAAAAAAACCATTTTCCTATTTACATAGCAATTGTCTCACTTAAGTCCAGTTTGTGGCTGGGATGTGACTGATGATATAAAAACTGATGACTGACTTATTTTTGGCCTCGGTTATTTACTGAAAACGTGGTTTGGAAATGAAATGATGTAGTTCTCTTCTTGTGTAATTTTCAAATGCAGACACACGTCATTTAACAGAATCTTACTGTTCTGCCCTTTCAACTGGAATCATTTCATTCAGATTCTTTGGAATAGTTCAGGTGTAAGTAATCAAATGAATATGTCAACATATACACGTCATGTGCATCGCCATTTCACGCATGAACTGGTATTTGTTTTGTGACGGTGTGTTTTGTTGACAGTTTGGAGTCCACACATTTTTCCCCAAATCCTGTTCAGTGCCGTGAACGTCATTTTTGTTGTTGTATGCTTTGCTCAGCACTTGATGGATTCATTTTGGCAGCGTCGACCACAAATAATACTTACACTGTACCAGATAGGCAGGAGGGAGCTTATTCTCTACTCCGTGGGCATATTCTGCCCCTTCTGCACCCACATGTGTACGTTGACCTCCACTAATAGACCTATGTTCAGCTGTGTTAAATTTGTTAATATCACGTCAGGCTAAATTTTGTCACATACTGCTCCCATGGATTTGGATAGGGTGTGATCACAGTTGACTGACAAGCACTTTTACAGAATTGTAATCAAATGCAGGCCTATTGATAAAGGAATGCTTGATTAATTAATTGTTTTTGCCTGCTCGCTTCAATTGCTGCAAGGAATTCAGAGTTCAGTGTTCAACCCTGCAACCGTTAGGGACTTAGTGCCACCTAATGTGTCCTCCGTCTTAAGAATCTTCAACCACTACACTAGACCATCCTGGAATCTGTACTTCACAAGCTTTAGGACTTGGAAAGACATTGTGGCAAGGCCACATTTGAATCTTTAGGCCTTTTTTAGTCCCTTACATATCACCTGTCATCCTAAATCTTCAGAGAATACACAAAAAACTGTTGAAACTGGGGCGTTCGGAACAGTTGGAAATCGGAACGTTTTACCTCACATGGATTTGTCTAAAATACGTCTACCTCATTATTTGTTTTGGCCACGTTTCACATGAAAATTTGACATTATAACATTGTAGATATGACTATATGAAGTATAGGAAAGCACAATATGTCCACTTTAAGTGTTGTTGTTGTTGTTGTTGTGCTGGCTGACATGGCCACAAGGAGGCAACCTCACTCTGCTGCTGTGTTTGCGCACAGGGCCACAGAGGAGTCAAAGGTTACGAACAAAAGGGCAATGTGATCAGTTACACATTTCATTTTCTTTAACAGTGTGTTGAGCTTGTAACCCATGTTATAGCTTTTATCGCATTTTCTACTATTTTAAAGCCACGTGAGCTTCAATAGCCTAACCAAGTAAGCCCACACCCTTTATCAAATTGCTTTCTAAAGTTTTTTTTTGCCACGTCTCGCTATACAGTAATATACAACACTCGGATAATTCAATCAATCAGTCAATTAATCCATTTGGATTTGTCACATGAAATCATACGAGGTATAATTCCAGTGAAATATTATCCCATCAGCTCCTTCAATTGATTTGATTAGAGCTGTCCTTTCCTGTGTAAATGATTCAGAACTGCCACACACACATTAATCCAGGAAGCTGACGTCTTAATGTGCCTTTTGCATTGTAAGTAATAGCTTCTATGAACCATGCTTGCCGTCTCTGCATGGTTCATAGCTTTTCCAAGAGCTTTAAGGGATCTATCTGCGGGGTAAATATTGATCATATTTCACTGTCATTGTGTTCTTTTCGCTACTGAGGTCTACATGCCTGCTCAACCTGGATTCAGTGGTTTTGGTTCAAAGGTCAGATCATCCCAGTGAAGGATTTTCCACTTAGAAAAACAAACCTATCAAAAGAATATTTTTTTTAATGTATTCAGTACTGTTGCACACATTTTGAATGCTAGTATGCTATGTTAAAAGAGGCAGCGTACTGTTGGATTTGGCTCCTAATAATACATTTTTAAAATCCAGTATTGGTGGTATTCAGGTAATCACCCCCCCCCAAACAACTCCATATTTAAAAAAAAATATATATATATATAAAGGAAACAGCTCCACATTATTATTCCATGAGTGGAAATGTCTCTCTACATGAAGAGACTGTATGGTTTTGTCGGTCCCACCACTCTGGCAAATGCTGACCATTCACTTCCTGACACAGCAGTTGTATTTAACACAGCCACGTGCCACTGTCGACCACACACACACACACACACACACACACACACACACACACCTGGCTTTGTGTTGGTACAAAAAGTAATTTTAAACAGTGAAAAGGAGCTCTCAAACACAAGCAGAACACATGCATGGATACATATTGTCTCAGAGAACTACAAAACCCAGCATAGGTAAACACATACAATTAAAGTGTAAGAGTGACTATAACATATGACATAGCTGTCTAAATTCATATATAGTTTTCATCCATTGATAAGAGAAGAGACACAGAAAAACACAAAAAACTGCAACTTTTTCCTTTTATTTCAAAATATTCTCCCAACAGGATGAAACTCAGAGAAGCCCAGAGGGTCCAAAGCCAATAGAGCCGTCTAGAACAGAAGCACCACTCATTATTGCTATGTCACTCTGCTGTAGG
>NC_045750.1:23979890-23981649 GCF_008692095.1 Etheostoma spectabile
TCAGGAGGGGGGGGGGGTCAAAAATAAAAAAAATAAAGGGGGAAATAAAGTCAAACACAAAGACCCACAAACACATTCACTCTGGCACACACATACAAAAGGAGCTATGTAAAACCCTGGCGGTGAATCTTAAAAACAAAGATCTTTTTAAAAAAAGAAGCTGCAGATGTTCTCCATTGGTTTCTTGCAGCTCTGCATCTGAACTGCTGATATACAGTACATCCGCAAGTCCTCACTTTAACCATCAGAGTGCCAAATACAATAATGATCTTTCATAGAGACTACAAATATAGGCAGAGCTGGTTTGGAGATCATAACAGTCGTGTTTACGGCCCCCTTTTAGGCAAGTAAAAGAACATCTGCAGCCGGCTGATAGAAAGGCTGCGGTCGAATAGTCAAAAACTCGATGGAAAACGTCATGAGATCAAAGAAAGATGTGAATGAGAATTCAGAAAGGACTTAGGAAATCCCAACCACGGTGCACTTAGGCTAAGTTATTAGTGCAACGGCGAAATGTATCGACGTGGATCAGCCGTGGTGAAACTACAAGGGTACCGAAGGTAGTAAACTAATAAAAGTGCATCTTAGATTTTTCTTTCTGTTTTGTTTCAAGCAGGCTATACACAGTGACTTACATGATCATTTGCATGCCTTGTCAGCCATGTTGTGTGTTTGTTTTTGTATACTGTACGTCCGAATGTGTCACTTAAATGTTGCTGCCGCAAGGAATTGTGGGACGGCGTTATCTCCTTTCCTTTTGTAAAGGATGGTCCAGTGTTCCGTATCCTTAAGGAGATAAGAAAGGAAGCATTTCCTTAGCATTTAGAGAATTTGACTAGCTCTTATCATGGCTGCCACTTAGATACTTCCGGGTCATTTCACTCAAACTTCCTAAGCAAAAAAAAAAAGACTTATTTGACCACAGCCGAACACTTTATTCTGTCTTTCTGTTTCTGAGACGCATGTGGCGATACAGAATGGAGGAGGAAGGAGAAGGTATGGGAGATAAAAGGAGTGTGTGTATCTATATGGAAAAAGGGGCTGCTGGTTGTCCGTCTCTACTATCACAAGTCTAAAAAAAAAATTCAGCATGGTACAAAAATCGTCAGTAAAAAAAGATGCTTTGCTGCCATGGAGTCAGAGGGGACGAGTCGGTGGACGCGCCCGTGTCTCTACGCCTTCTCCTCAGTCGCCTCCTCTGCCGCGTCAGTTACCTGGAGGGAAGAAGAGGGGAAAGAGTTACACATATAATGCCACAGGAAGGTTCCAATGCGGATTGGAATTTTACTAGCCTCAAAAAGGACACCAACAGCTCTCTCATGTCTGTAAGCTACATGGGAAGCTAAAGCCAGGAGGCGGTTAGCATAGCTTGGAACTGGAAAGACAGGTTGAGACAGCTAGCTTGGCTCTGTTTCAAAAGCCAAGAAAAACACACACTAGCACCTCTAAAGCTCACTAATTAAATTTATAACTGGTTTGTGCGTACAAAAACTGATGACAGAGCTATGTTTGACGCTAGCTGTTTCCCCAGCTAAGCTAACCGACTCCTGGCACTAGCTTCATATGTAGCATACAGCCAGGAGAACATTATCGTTCATCTCATCTTACTCTTCAATGTTGATTTATTCCTTTACGTATGATACAGGAATCGCATTGACCTACTGTAGCCTACTGTATGTATTTTCTTAACCCCATGTTGTCCTTGGGTCATATTGACCTGTTTTCCAATATCAATGTTCTTTTTAATTCCCCAAAATAA
>NC_045750.1:23981659-23981789 GCF_008692095.1 Etheostoma spectabile
TGATTGATTCCACACAACACTCTTTGGCAAGTACAAATCTCTACTTGCATTCATTTTAAGGGCGTCTTATTCAATTTGATAGCATTTGAAAAAAACAATTGAAGTGGTTTTGAAATAGCATTGAGTAAAA
>NC_045750.1:23981799-23994168 GCF_008692095.1 Etheostoma spectabile
TCCAGTCTGTGATTATCCATCAACATCCATTCCTTTAATTTTGGCCGAAATAATTCCTAATTTCTGCTTTTCTAAATCAAACATTAGGTTAAATTCCCAAAAATAACTGTAAAACTAAAGTAAATAAGTTAGTGTTAGTGTTGAAAACGTCAAAAAAGTGAAAAACATCGGGGGAAAAAAAACGTCAAACGTGTTGAAAATTGAGACAAAAACGTAAGAAAAAGTTAAAAACATTGATAAAAAAGCCTCAACACATGTGTTGATTTTCAATTTTGACGGGAAGACAACTCAAGGGTTAAATGTAGCTACTCAGAGAAGAGTTAAAGTTAAAATATGATATATGTACAGAACAGCTGCAATGTTGTTGTTTTTGACTTTGAAAACCTGGGCCTTGTTCCAAGAATCAAATCTGGAGCATGAACTGTGGTCTACTTACTAATTGTTGTGGCAGATAGTTTCGGTTTTATGTGCTGAGTTGTTAAGATTTCCCACTCTGGAAATTAAATGCGTCAATAGTCATTGTGACAATTTCTCCGGTAGAAGATAGTTCCAAAGATAACCCTTCACGGTGAGATCTGTGGATCATCACGAGTAACAAAAACCTTTTCTTCTTAAAAGACAAGCTTCTGTTGAATTTTTCAAATGTCTTTTTTTATGCTGCACAAACAATCTGTCATTAACCTCCATTGTATTGGGGTGTCAGGTATGGACATTTCAAACCTCAACAAATTGACCAGAACTATCAACAGTTGCAAAGGGTAAAATGTAACCACTCACCCAAATTCAATGATTGCTCCAGCTTCAAGCTGCTAGCTCAAATGATTATCAATGATTATCAGTTATCAGTGCTTAAAATCTTCTAGTTTTATACATGCATATAGATGCTCTCAGGACTGTGCACCAGGTCTCGCCCCCCTTTCTTTTTTTCTGCACTACCTATGCTTTATATACTCGTGTGTATAATGACAATAAAGCCATTCTATTCTAAGCTATTCCATTCTAGTGTTCACATGATTGGCTTATGTGACATTATTAAAGCTCCATAGCTAAGACTTTCCCTAAATTATTCTGAAAGGCTACTCACTGAAACCTTTAACTCCTCTAGTATCTGCAGAAATCCTCTCTTTATTTCCTCTCCCTGACCACTGGTGAAGCCAGCAGTCTATTGCTGCTTTTCCACAGCATGGTACAACTCGACTCTACTTGAGTCACTGTTGTTTGCTTTTCCCTTATCAAAAGTTTTGGATAGCACCTGGTACTGTTTTTATTGCAACTTTTGTTGTTTTTTTAGCAGATTAATGTCATGTTTTTACAATTTCACAAATCACAAACTACAAATTTAGCCATGATTTTAGAAGGTGGAGTTAAAATAATGCCATTTTTAAATAGTAAATAGTAAGGGTGTGACGAGATCTCGTTTTACGCGACGAGATTTCTCGTCGAGGTGAAAAGTTGTCTCGTGAGGCGATGTGATGTCGCGTGATGGAGCGTGAATTCCTATTGAAGTTTCTCTCTTTTCATGCTTGAAGAAAAAATTGTTTCTGTTGCACTTGTAGTTTTGGAGAGAGCAGTACTTTGGTTATTGATACACTTATGTGCATTTACAGTGTTATTTTTGTTATTTACACATTTATTTATTATACTGTATTTTTGTTCGGTTGTGGAAAGGAGTTAGATTTCTCGTGTGAATTGTACAGGGCAGAAGCCAGTTGGTAGAGTTTATTCAAAACATTTTGCAGTGTTTGCCCGTCCTTTACATAATTCATTAAAATAGTAAAAAAAAAAAAGTATAATAACATTCATCATTAATAGTTTTTCAAAATGCACCTAAATTGTTTGCATTTTGTGATTTTTCAGTTGAATAATAAAACTATTTCCATTCATATTTTTCCATTCGTATATTTCATGTCTTTAATTTTTTTTAAAATCTCGTCTCGTTCTCGTGAACCCAATCTCGTGATGTGTCTCGTCTCGTGGAGTAAGCGTCTCGTCACACCCCTAGTAAATAGTCATTTTTTTATTCACTCAGGCACCATGCAAAAAAAAAAAAAGCCGTACAATTGAGGAAGTGCAGACGTTCCTCTGATTGGTGGCTGACAGAATTGGGTGGAAGATGATCGTTTCATGGCTTTCAGCTGAGAATCTTGCCTACACCGACGGGGTACTATCCGCAGTGGAAAACGAAAAGAGAAAAGTGCTGGTAATCAAAAGGGGAGAGTCGAGTGGAGCCGAGCCGTATCGTACAGCGGAAACACAGTAAGCCAATCACAGTTCACCTCACAGCTGTGATGAACAGCAAACCTCGCGGCTCATGGGTTAAAAGTTGTCCTTGGCCCACTTCACTCCACACGGCGACCAAAATGCCAGACATCCACCCTTTTTCTCTTCTTCACTCCCTCACTCACTATAGTCTACTTCATTCTCTTTCTCTCAGACACGCCACGGCACTCCAAAGCACGCTGGTTAAATGTTTGCACAATAACATACAATTTTTCGGAATAAGTTAGTGTCCAAACACACACTCTCGAAATGGATTAGAAGCACTCGACCATACCCTTGACTCTGACTGTCTCACTCTGCCCTCTCACTGACATCAAGGAGGGAGCCATGCTTCTGTTGGAAGACACTCTGACAGACGGACGAGACACGTAGATCTGTGTGTGTGCGTGTTTGTGTGTGTGCATGTGTGTCAGCATGCATTGTGCGAGTCAAAAGAAATAGATGTGTAGTGGTAGGAAAAAGCGAGTGAGAAATATAGTGTATGTGTGTTCATGGTGTAGACAAATTGACAAAATAAGGGAATAAAGAGCATTATTTTCTTGTCTGTCTGACTGAATGTTTTCTTCTTTCATCAACATGTTTTTGTTGTCTTTCTAATTTTCCCTCCTCATACCTCATTGGTCTTGGTCTCTCCGTTCTGGGCGGGGCCGTCGTCCTTCTTACCCTTAGCGGCGCTTTTCTTTGCCTTCACCCCCTTATCGTCCGCCACCTTCTGCATGCGAGAAAAGAGAAAACTGCGTTAAACTGCAAAGGTCCATATCATCGTGCTAGGGAACTAATTCCACTATGACCTCAAAGTGAGAGTCTTTTGCTTATTTTGACGCACGTTTCAATTCATGGGGGTATAAATAAATGATGGTAGGCGTAGGTGTCTGTGTGTGTGCGTGTGTGTGTGTGTACTTTACCTTGACAATGGCCTTCTTGGGCTTGGCCTCAGACTTGGGTGGAGCAGGTTTCTGTAAATCAAGCAGAAGCTATTTAGGATTGACTAACTGAGCAGTGCACAGTTTTGGATAAATATAATCTATGTTATCTATATTATTATTATTTTTAATGTGCATTTAGTTCTCCCTCCTCTCTACACGTACAGGGACATTTCTGTACTGGGTAAAATCCGGTTGCCTTGGCATCAAGAGCTGCTTAGAGTATTCATTGGGACTGACACAGAACACATGGAGGCTGTACTGGCTCCCACTGTAGTTATTAATAATAATCAAGTACTTGTACCATATTCCCTATAAAGCAACGGGATCTGAGAATAATCCTGTGCAAAGTAGTTTTAAATACCTGCCTCTTTTCAAAATGAACTGACCTCAGACCACTGAACAATGACTACATCAGATGGGAGTTCAAATTCTGGCCACTCAGTGTGAAAACCTCTACTACAGAGCTTTTCCAGGCCGCTGAACGTGGCCCCCGTTAGCCTTGAGCCACGAGCTACAGTAACACTGCTGTGGCAAAATTAAATCATGTGATTATGTCTCAAAATATCTCTGTTTTTCTTCACGGACACACATGAGACGATAAATGAAAGACATGAATTCTTCTTACGCCGGGGTATGTGTGGCTTGACATTTATAATTCGGTGCAGGCAATTACCATATTAGACCATATGAGAATTTAGAAACACAAGGAAGGGTATACTTTGACACGCAGTCCAAATAGTAGCCGATACATAACATCGCAGTGCTGGTTTGCAGCCAAAAAGGGTCACATGCTTATAAGATGAACCAGGAACCAGGAAATCCGCTCAGATCAGGAAACATGCGCAACATTTACAGCTAGCATGTTGCCATCACAGTCACATTAAAAGCTTAAAGGAGTAGTTTGGCATTTTGGGAAACAGCCTACACTTATTCTCTTTCATAGCATTCTCATGTCTGTTCGCTAATACATGAAGCACTGTAGTTTTAGAGAACTAAATTACAACTGTAAACAGCTAGCGCAGTTACTTCCTGGAAGAAATAGTCTCACGTAAAATGGCAATTTGCCTTTTTTAACAGTTCCTTTATTTCCCAGATTAAAAAACCAAGAGTCATTGTTATAATTTGGAGCTTTAGCGGTGCTGGTAGTTTTTTTTCTCCTTTTGACGGAGCCGGACTAGCTGTTTCCAGTCTTGCTAAGCTAAGCTAATTGGTTGCTAGCTGAATAATAAGCAAATTTCCCAAAATTCTAAACTACTCCTTTAAAGTGCACATGCAAATTACTCAATACGGATGGGTTTGACATGGAAAGTACAACACAGATAAAAAACATATGGCAGAGCTGCATGATCACATCAAAATTAAAACCTAACAATTCATTTGCTAGATAATATTATTATTGTAACTAAGCTTTACTAGGATTTGGGGAACAATGTAATGCAAATTGAACATTTTTCTATGAATAGTTTTGTTGGGTCACTGTCGAGTGAACTTTAGTTAGGGGATCTAATTAAGAAGAAATTATTTTTTGTTACTGACACAATCATTTCTAAACTCATTCACTGCTATGGAAAGGAGGAAGAATTATGACTAGACTAAAAAAGTCATTTAAATAACATGTCCTGGCGCTAAAGGTTGGTAACATAAAGTGATAAAAAGGCCTTTAATTAACAAGGCAAATTGAGCCTTTAATCATGCAGCCCTACATTTGAACAAGGTGTTGCAACAGACCCGACTGAGAATGGACAAAGACAACAGAGAAAAGACAGGCGTACCAAGACAGACAAAAATCCTCAGGGAACATGTTTATGGAATTTGTATATTGCCTTGATCAAATCCATAAACTGGGAGAGGACTTTACTCCGAGCCTTGGTAACATGACACTTACTGTGCTAACCCAGAAAACTGAGGCGGGATGAGGACAGTGAGAGAGGTGAAGACAGGGAGGGGACTTACCGCTGACAATCTCTGTGACCTTCTGGGGGGCTACCGGAGCAAGGGATGATCAATGAGAGAGAGAGAGAGAGAGAGAGAGAGAGAGAGAGAGAGTGACAGAGAGAGACAGATATCAGTTGTACCTCAGCGAGCTGACTGTGGGTGCTCGGTGACTGCTACCTAATCATTAACCTGTCATGTGTCTATTCTCACACACACACACACACACACACACACACACACACACACACACACACACGCACTATAACTTAGTACAATAAAAACACAGCACACAAACACGCCTGCACGCCCACACACAGCACACAAACCCGAAACATTTACCTCTTGCTTTGTGACTTTGGAGGCCTCCTTGCCCTCAGGTCCCTCTGGAGACTGTAGGAAATGCGACAAGGAATGGAGAGACTGGTAAGTGTGTGTGCTCACACACCGTATGCGCCCTTTACACTTAACAATTTTGCGATTCCAATTTTTTCTGGTTGTTTTTATCTAGCATTATCAATCCATTTTAGTTCTTAAAAATTAAATGTGGTTAACCAGGGTTTTTTCTCTGTTTAGATCTGTGTGTGTGTAGTTCATGCTCTATGGACAATGTATAATTGTATAATGCTAGTTATGAAGCAGCTTTCAGAAAAGGTCAGAAGGTTACAAACTGACATGAAAAGTGCTCAAGGCTCTTTTTTTATTACATGAAAACTTCATGGACAGACATCACACTTACTACTAATAATATAGTAACTGTGTATAAATGTGAACCTGTGTGCTCAAATGATTAGTTGATTAAATAATCAACAACAATTTTGTTAATAGTCTTTTCAGTCAAATATGTTTTTGAAGCATTTTTTTCATTTTATTAGCAAAAATGGCATAAAAAATTACTAGTTCCACTTTTATTTTGTTATCCTTTGTGAGATTGATTGGTCTTTTATGATATTAAATTGTGGGTTTGGGACTACTGGTCAAAATAAATAAAATCAGCTTCTGATTCTTTGGGAAATGTTTTAGATATACTTTATGGACCAGATGATTAATTGAGAAAATAATTAGCTGATTAATTCATAATGAAAGTAACCCTACAGCCCTGTGTGTAACACTAGTTTTTTTTTAATACAAAAACTTTTAAGTCCAGGGCATATAATAAAAACATACAAATGAACAAAAACGGCATACAACATAATACGATATTTCCATTCTGATTTACTAATACATGGTGAGGTAGCCTATTCAAATATTTTATTCATATATTTAGGATTTTAACACAGTTATGCAAAAAGAGCGCTGAAATGTCTTACATTTTATTTTTTTTAATTACTTTAGTATTTTCTGAATTTTTTTATGATTTAGTATTTTTCTTAAAATAATAGATTCAAACTGCCTATGTTTCACATAACTACCTCTAGTTTTAATCTTACAGAACTTCTAAACTGACACAAATTAGACCACGGACCCCATCTTTTAAGGCTTTTACCCGGGGTCCCCTACCGGATTTTGATCAGGTTGATTTTTAATTTTTGCTTTTAGATGTTTTATTACAGAAAGTGAATGAGCAAAATAGTCATACAATCTGTCATTGTGTTACTTCTGGATGAAATTATAGTGAAACTAAATGATTCCCCTTTTTCGTTAGGGGCCCTATAAAGGAGCCCTGGGGGTTCCCCGGACCCCGCTTTGAGAACCACTGATGTAGGCGTTTTGTACCAAATGCAATTTCATATTATCTAACATACTGACATGTGGGGATTGCCATTTTAATGGAGGCACCTTGCATACATGCCAAAAACTGAGCTTCCCAAAGAATGATGGAGTCATAATAACTCGATGATCATATCATCAACATGGCATATAGGCTGCTGCTCAGGCTGCAGCCAGGTAAGGACGGTGTACACGAGAGCCCACCCCCACCATTGTACAAAAAAAAGGTTGGTTAAGCCTGCAGGTTGGCAATCGCATCATTTGCATGTGGGGGACCTCCGCCCCTAGAGGGCCCCCATTCTCTGTCCTCAAAGGCGAATCTGCGCAGACAATGGCAGTTTGTAGATGGCAGAAAAGCCGATTTCCATGTATGCACTGGTACAATGCGCTGGAGCTCGTCGTGCAATGCTGTTTAGATAGTGCCACGGTCTCTTTTAACACAGCGGCAATTGTCCCTGATCCCCTCTTTCTTTATTCCTTTCTCTCCGTCTGGATTTGGGTTTGTTCAATCGGATTGGCGCCTACCATTCATCCACAGCGGAGAACCAAAATGAGACAGGGAAGTGGGCATCTATCACTGTTAAGAGTGCACATTATTCAGAATCAATAAATCTCATACATGAGTGAAACGCGCCGCGAAGAATTATCATCACGCACGGGATTTACGCGTCCTTCCATCCGGCGGGTCCGTCTGACATTCACCAGTGCGCACAGTGGACAGGGAAGTGGCAAATAAAACGACCACGGGAACGGCCATTGAAATGAACACAGGGACATGTATAATGTAAAGATAAAATGATTAGAATAAAAATCTCACGTATAAACTCCAAGGCGTGTTAAATACACCTGAAAGGTTGGGAACGAAAAGATGCTTCCTGAAACTTTGGCATCACCTCACCTGCCTCGACGGCGCCACAGAAAATCGCGCACTGCTATTTTTCCTCAAATGCAAGAAGAGAAAAACTACAGTAAAGTGAGCTGGATGGCACACACGGCACTCACCTTTCTCTTCGGCATTTTACGCGTCAGTTATTCTCCACCAAGCGCGGGAAGATTAAGGTCAAACCCGAAGGTCCAGTAGAGTCGAATTTGAACTACCTCGAAATACAGGATCAATATCTAAGCACCTTCGATAATATGTTGATTATATGCACTCCCCAAAACTCTATACCTCCCGCAGCCATTGGCTAAAGGAGTCCAAATCCTCTCCTGTGCTGACTCCTGATTGGCTCGTCCCGTCACTATGTAAATAAGAGGCCAGCGGACATTGGGTCAGATTTATCGGAGGGTGTGTGTGATTGGCTACGCGCTCTTTATGCGCAGATCCCACCAGAGGGCGATGGCTGCGAGAGAAAGTGGAGACAGGCCAATGAAAGCAGGGCCGACTCTCGGTGGATCTGGGAAATGTAGGACGAGAGAGACGTTGTAAATAAAACACAAAGGACCAGAAAAATGGGCACAATGGCACAATGTCGGCCATAGAAGAGCTCCAGAAAATCTGGCGAGCATTGTGTCTTGTAGGGTTTCTACTGCTGTAAAGAACTAGTAATCACACACCACGTTTGGCACAACCAGCAGCCCATCACTGCAGAGGCACCAGTGAATAAGGTCGCAAAAAATTCTGACACATTAGACCACAGAGTGATTTATCACATGATAGACTTTTTTACTAGAGTGTAAAGCATCAGACAGGTGTACATGTAGGTTAAAGGCTAAAGTGTGCCCAAGTGAATTCAATATTCACTGCTTCAATTGAGTTTTTTTGAGTTAAAATTCACCTAATAACTAAAAAAATGACCTTAAAAAAGAGCCTAAGCCCTTAGACCAGGATATATGCCATAGTGTATTAACATGTAGCCTGTAATGGGTTTTGGGAGGCTATATATTATTTGTTTGAATTGTTTCTCACATAATTAACACTTCTTACATTTTTGAATAGTACACTTATACATTATGTGTATTGCTGTGGTCATTTGGTATTTGTATGTTTTCTATATGTGAAATACTTGTTTAAAAAAAGGAGAGGAGTAAGTTGTGTCTATGAAACTGAATTGTAATGTGTTAAGACTAGGATACTGATTTAATGTTTTCTCTGTTGATACCAATTCAAACAGCTCATTTCTGGGCATCTGCTGACACAGAGGGACAAAGACAAAGAAAACGGCATTCAATCTAGATCGGCCTGTCATCCACCAAATAAGGTCAGTATTGGCACAGATACTCATCTGGTGTATCAGATCCACGTACACTAGCAAATACTGTAAACCACACACTTCTGGGCAAAAGTAAAAACTCAATGGACAACCCTGATAAGGTATATAAAAGCCAAGGTTCAACAGGCAACCCAGTTGATTAGGATGCGTCTCCGTCCTTAATGGGACACTTCCAAGCAAAGTTCACAACAACCATTCTGGTTGACCCTAGTGCTCGTATAAAGGCCAGATAATCAGTCCAAAACAAACCTGGATGCACAGGCGCTTCGGTTTATACTCCATGAGGTGCCTGCATTCACACATGTTCACACTATGTATGTCTGCGTGTACAGTTTGTGTTGTCATACAGTCAGTCAGTCCTCATAGACCCTGATATGGGCAGATGAAATTAAACTTCAAAAACCCTTGCGCCCATGCTGCTGCAGAAGTTATATATTGAACTTTAGTCAACCTAAGGGCCCATTAGCCTAAGGGGGAGCAAGTTCAGATCTGGTATCCTCTGGTTGGCCAAAGATCAGTATAGATTGGCCCCCGAGTCTTATAACTACCTCCATGGGAAGCCCAGGGGACTCTGTCAGCACTACTACTACATTGTTGGGACTAGGGCAAAATCCTAAATATAATACAAAGTAATTTTTTTTAAAGATTGTTTTTTGGGGCATTTTAGGCCTTTAATTGACAGGACAGTCAAAGATATGAAAGGGGAGAGAGAGGGGGAGTGACATGCAGCAAAGGGCCACAGGCCGGATTCGAACCTGGGCCGGCTGCGTTGAGGAGTAAACCTCTACATATGGGCACCTACTCTACCAACTGAGCTATCCGGGTGCCCAATACAAAGTAATTTTAATTAACCACATTAACCAAACCAAACCAAACCATTTTTTTTTTTTAAAGTGTTTTACAACACCAACAGGCCCTTGTTCCTGTGCCCCTCCTAGCACCCATCCAGGGCGCTGCTTTTTAAGTCAAACCTAACCCTGTGTTACACAGGTGCCTGTTTTTTTTTATCTTGCTCCTGTGCCTTAAGTTTTATACAACATTGTTCAGATACATTCCCTCAGTGGCCTCACATAACTTCTTTCACAGGATACAAAATCGCTAAATGGAACCACTGGCTAAGATTTAAAAGACTGAAGAGTGCAATTATATTGAAACCAGACAAGGTTCAGCATTTCTCCCTTTAACGATTATCACTCAACCATTATCTAAACAGTTGCCGACTTCATTTTCTGTCGATGGACTAATCAATTAATCAACTAATTGTTTTAGCTCTACTTGAATGTCTCACAGGAAACTGTTTTCTATCTGTGAAAGGCGTTTTGGGGTTACCTTAATCACATTTTCTGCATTTTTATCTCTCTATTACTTTATATATGTATATAGGGACTCTGCACCACATTCCCCCCTTCTCTTTTTTTCTGCACTACTTACATATTTTTTTTTAATTGAATTTAATTTTTATTTTTTATATTTTTTTATATTTATATTTTAAATTTTATATTGTATATTGTATATTATGTATTTAATATTTAATGTTTTATGTTTTATATTTTTACAATTTACAATTTATATTTTATGTTTTATATTTTATATTTTATATTTTATATTCTATATTTTATATTTTATATTTTATATTTATATTTATATACAAATTTTATATTTTATGTTTTATATATATTTTTTAATTTATTTTTTGTGTTGACACTAAAGGGTTTGCTTAAATCTCGTTGCACAGGTACTGCACTTGTGTTTAATGACACTAAAGGCATTCTATTCTATTCATATGCTCAAACTCTGTTAATAACTAGAGATCTGTGCTTTGATATTTACTCAATTTATGATAATATTGTGTGTATGGAAACTCTACCAACTTTGCAACCGTAATAATCTGGAAACTCTTCTATACAATATCCTACATTGTGAAACTTAAGCACACCACTTTAAACATGGAAGGCCAAAAAACCTTCTACAGACAAGTCGACAAAAGCAACCTCGACATTTTTGTGTAGTCACAATAGACACACACACGTACACACAGAGAGAGCTACAAATCTCACAATGGACAGAGCTTTCCTGCCCAAACAAACAAAACCCTTCATGTTAGAAGTCAACCCAGAACACACAGGAGCAGGTAGTTTGATGGCCGCTCCACTGTTTCCAGATAGATTCCCACCGTCAGCTAAATGCAGGGCAAAAAACACAATGAGGAACATGCATACATACACATACATCCATAAAAGACACAAAAATAATCGAAAAATGTTACGTTATGTGTTTTATTCCCATTGATTCACATTGTCACTGTCGTTAGTTTTGCAGACACAGTACAAATGTTGACCTGATGATGGCGCTAGAGGAAAAGAGCAGGGATCAACAAAGTAATTCCAAGTTGCGCTGTGTACTGTAATGCACTTTATATCGGTAGAAGTCACGAAGCACTTTCACGCTTACGGTTAGTCCAAAATTCTGCAGCACGTCTTTTAACTGGAACTAAAAAGCGCGCTCATATAAGTCCAATTCTTGCCTCATTGCACTGTGCTTCCTTACGTTTTAGGATTGATTTAAGATTTTTATTTTTGTTTTTTTAAAGCTGTGGATGGACCGGCCCCAACATCTCAGTATCTCGGACCTCATCCAGATTTATAGGCGGCACCGTCCCTGAGGTCAAGAGCCAGCTCCAGCTTGTGGTCCCAAGACAGACTTAAAACTCGGGGGACAGGGCCTTTTCTGTGGTTGGACCTAAACTCTGGAACCTCTGCCCCCCCCCCCCCTTTCCCAACAGCCCCAACAGTTGATTGTTTTAAGTCTCGTCTTAAGACCATTTGATTCTTTGGCTTTTCACTCAGTGAGTTGTGTGGTCCTCTGATGGCTCTTACTGTTTTATTGGATTTTAGTATTTGTTATTTTTATCTATTTTTAAAAAAAATCTTTTTAAACCAGATGCTCTTATTTTGTTTTTACAATATTTTACATGAATTGTTTTGTACGTTTGAGTTTTCTGTGCCGCACTTTGGTAACTTTGGGTTTGTAAAATGTGCTACACAAATAAAGTGGAGTTGGATTGAAGTCATACTGAGCAAAACATGATCCATGCAGTGTTTGTTGTTCTCGTTTCACATAAAAGAACAAATGTTAACCTGCTGGCAGTGCTGGAAGAAAACTCAGGGCATCTCCAATGTCAGTAGGATTCATCTACTGGGGACCAGTAGAAATAAAAACACAAAACAAAAAAACAATGTAGATTTTATAAATCTTTTTATTTAACCTTTATTTAATCAAAAAGTCCCTTGAGATTGAAATCTCTTTTT
>NC_045750.1:23994178-23996641 GCF_008692095.1 Etheostoma spectabile
CTGGCCGAGACGGCACACCGGTTACAATAATAGATAGATAAAAAATAACAATAGTTTGTGTAGTGTCCCAAATGATGCATGGCAACAAGCAAAATAACATGTTGGCTATCATGCAATTGTTAATATAATGACACATTTCCCTTTGATATGCCAAATGCCTGAGAAATGTCAAATGGTTGGCTGAACATGTCTTTTCTCTGGTGCCTGTGTCAGGTCTCTTTAAAATAATCACATTAAACTACTGCAATGTCCGTTGGTGTGGCCGAGTGAATTGTGCTAAGAGACTAAAATGTGCAAAAGCAGTGTTGTAACTCAAACCAGAGGATATGATATTATGATATATGTCACCAGAGGCTTCAAAAAATAGATTTTTATGATTGTCATCATTGCGCATAAAGCTCATCGCCTTGCTCTACACTGTCAGATGCTGTACTTTCTTATTGGCTATTATCCCTCACACTGTACATAACCTGGACTATGGTCATAACATCTACATCTAACATCATATAACTCATTCCCTGTTACATAATGTTCTCATTCTCATTCAGTCAGACAGTTTATAGGTTATTATGTTTATGTTTTACAGTCATAGTTAATATTTTATCACGATCTATTGCAATGTTCAATCCCCGCAGTGTTCACCTTTTCACTATCATCATTGCACACAGTCTACAATAGTATCTCACCTTATTATGGTCATTGCATTTCTGTAAGTGATTTTTAATTTGTAATTTTATTTTTGTTGTTAGGTGTGTGCGATGTATGTGTGTATATGTGGTGGTGGGTTATGGTGTCTGCTACGATGCCTTAAAATATCCTTCGGGATGAATACGTATCTATCTTATTCATATTATTATCTATCTATCTATCTATCTATCTATCTATCTAATCTATCTATCTATACATATCTATCTATCTACTACTGTCTGTCTATCTATCTATCTATCTATTATTATCTATCTATCTATACTATCTATCTATCTATCTATCTCTTCTACTATCATATCTATCTATCTATCTATATCTATCATATCATCATCTTACTATCTACTATATCTGTCATTATCTATCTATCGTCTATCTGTCTGTCGTCTGTTGTCTGTCTATCTGTCTGTTCTGTCTGTCTGTCTATCTATCTATCTAATCTATCTATCTATTTATCTATCTACCTGTCTGTCTATCTATCTATCTATCTATCTATCTATCTATCTATCTATCTCTATCGTCTGTCGTCTGTCTGTCTGTCTGTCTGTCTGTCTGTCTATCTATTATGTCTGTTTGTCTGTCTGTCTATCTATCTATCTATCTATCTATCTATCTATAATCTATCTATCTATCTATCTATCTGTCTGTCTGTCTGTCTGTCTGTCTGTCTCATCTATCTATCTATCTATCTATCTATCTATCTGTCTGTCTGTCTGTCTATACTATCTATCTCTATCTGTCTGTCTGTCTGTCTGTCTGTCTGTCGTTCTATCTATCTATCTAGATCTATCTATCATATATCATTATCTATACTATATCTAGCTATCTACTATCTTCTATCTATCTATCTATCTATCTATATATCTATCTATCTATCTGTCTGTCTGTCTGTCTGTCTGTCTGTCTGTCTGTCTGTCTGTCTGTTGTCTGTCTGTCTATCTATCTATCATCTATCTATTCATCATCTATCTATCTGTCTGTCTACTATCTATCTATCTATCTATCTTATATCTATCTATCTATCTCTATCTATCAATCTATCTATCTATCTATCACCCTGCAGAGTTAAACCTTGTACCCTTTATATATACCTTATTTATTACCTTCTTTATGCACATTAATACAATTTATTACCTGGGGTGCCCAAACTTTCGAGCCACAGCTATCTATCTATCTATCATCTATCTATCATCTATAGATCTATACTATATAATCTATCATCTATCGGTCTATCTATCTATCTATCTATCTATCTATCTATCTATCTATCTATCTGGGTTGAGCTGTAGTTTTCCAGGTAGGCCCACAGAAGATGACTCCCATCATCGTGATGCTCATCTAAATGTTTCTTCACTGATTTCGTCAGATGTTTTCCTTGTTTATTTACATGTCTGTCTATATAATATGCAGGTTTTATTATAATGTTATCATGATAGACCATTGCTCCTGTTTAAGTCCATTTCACACTTTAACCCTTGTGTTGTCCTCCTGGGTTAAAAAACGTACAGAAAATTGACATTTTTGTCCCTTTTTCAGACTTTCTTGTTAGTTTTCACTGACACCACCTTACTAGTTTCATACGTTTTTGGAATTCATGGTCAATAACCCTCATTTATATAGATTTATACCAAATATTTGAGTTAAAAAAGCAGACATTATGACTTATTTTGACTAATAAGATCAGAGGAAGGAAAGTGAGCAATTGTATTTGCAAAGTGCGTTGGAAGGAATCCAATCCATTTTTTGTGGTAATTTGGT
>NC_045750.1:23996651-24001121 GCF_008692095.1 Etheostoma spectabile
CCCATATTTCAGATATAGATATTTTTTTAAAGGGGTCAAATCTGACCCGAGGACAACATATACAGTCTATGGGACAACAGGAGGGTTAAAGACGTCGCCTTAGGCACTGGAAAAATGTAATGGATACATTTTATCGGTTAAATTAAACTTAAAAATAGTTTAATGAATAATAATAATAATCAGTTTCAGGCCTAGCGTAAGAAGTTTTAAAAAAAAATGGCCACTAATCCTCATTTATATAGAATTATACCTACTATTTGTGGTAAAAAAACCAGAAATTATGAATTTTTTTTTACTAATAGTTAAGATCAGAGGAATAAAAGTGATCAATTGTATTTGCAAAAAGCGTTGTATGGAATCCAATCAATATTATTGTGGTAATTTGATTAAAAAGAAACTCATGTTTCAGATATAGACATTTTTTTAAAGGGGTCAAATCTGACCCGAGGACAGCCAGAGGGTTCTTATTACCAAATAATATTTTTAATTTAAAGGCAAGGCAAGGCAAGGCAGTTTTATTTGTATAGCACATTTCAGCAACAGGGCGATTCAAAGTGCTTTACACCAATCATTTAACAGATAAACACAAGTTAAAAACAGTTAAAAATCATAAGCATTAAAAACCGGTAAAACACATGAATAGAACAGTTAAAAACAATTAAGAAACATAAAACACAAGTAAAAGTTACAGTGCGCATAAAAATTTAAAGAAATGAGCATTCATTTAAAGAAAGGCAGCATCAAAAAGAAAGGTCTTCAGCCTTGATTTAAAAGAACTGAGAGTAGCAGCGGATCTGCAGGTTCTTGGGAGTTTGTTCCAGATATGAGGACTAGAAACTGAGAGCTGCTTCACCCTGTTTAGTTCTGACTCTGGGGACGAAAGTAACCTGTCCCATGACCTGAGAGGTCTGGGGGGTCATAGTGGTAGCAGATCAGAAATGTATTTTGGACCTAAACCGTTAAGGGATTTATAAACTAGCAAGAGTACTTTGAAATCAATTCTTTGAGACACAGGAAGCCAGTGTAAAGACTTCAGAACGGAGTGATGTGATCCAGTCTCTTGGTCTTAGTGAGGACTGGAGTGATTGATCCAGCTCTTGGTCTTAGTGAGGACTGGAGTGATGTGATCCAGTCTCTTGGTCTTAGTGAGTATGGAGTGATGTGATCCAGTCTCTTGGTCTTAGTGGGACTGGAGTGATGTGATCCAGTTCTTGGTCTTAGTGAGGACTGGAGTGATGTGATCCGTCTCTTGTCTTATTGAGACTGGTGATTGAGCCAGTCTCTTGGTCTTATGAGACTGGAGTGATGTCTCCAGTCTTGGCTTGTGAGACTGAGTGATGACCATCTCTTGTTTAGTGAGGACTGGAGTGATGTGATCCAGTCTCTTGGTCTTAGTGAGGACTGGAGTGATGTGATCCAGTCTCTGGTCTAGTGAGGACTGGAGTGATGTGATCCGTCTCTTGGTCTTATTGAGACTGGAGTGATGTATCCGTCTCTTGGTCTTAGTGAGGACTGGAGTGATGTGATCCGTGTCTCTTGGTCTTAGTGGAGGACTGGAGTGATGTTATCCAGTCTCTTGGTCTTAGTGAGACTGAGTGATGTGATCCAGTCTCTTGGTCTTAGTGAGGACTGGATGATGTGATCCGTCTCTTGTCTATTAGGACTGGAGTGATGTGATCCCTCTTGTCTAGTGAGGACTGAGATGTGATCCAGTCTCTTGGTCTTAGGTAGGACTGAGTGATGTGATCCGTCTCTTGGTCTTAGTGAGACTGGGTGATGTGATCCAGTCTCTTGGTCTAGTGAGGACTGGAGCAGCAGCGTTCTGAATCAGCTGCAGCTGTCTGATTGATTTTTTAGGGGAACCTGTAAAAACCCCGTTACAGTAGTCAAGTCTACTGAGATGAAAGCATGGACCAGTTTTTCAAGTCCGGTTGACACTAAGTCCTTTAACCCTTGATATGTTCTTAAGGATAGTAGGCTGACTTTGTAATTGTCTTAATGTGCTGTTAAGATTCAGGTCTGAGCCATGACTCCACCAAGATTCTGGCTTTGTCTGTTGTTTTTAACATTGTTGTTCGAAGCTGAGCGCAGACTTTTAATCGTTCCTCTTTTGCTCCAAAAGGCTAATTTCTTGACCTCGTAAACAACAATTGACAAATTGTCTCATCTCAAGTTCCATTTCTCAGCTTTCCATCATAATCATACCATCATAAAAATGGACATTGCATTGAATCCAGTTCATAGCAATTAAAGAGAGAATTGAGAGCAGGGAGCCTCAGATCTTTCTCTCATTGGGTCAGCAATAGTCTCACTCAGAGACAAGGCAGAGTCATGATTCAGAGGCCATCTTTCTTTAAAAGACAGCCAGACCTGACTCCCATTGGACAGGACTGGACTGACACCTTGTGGACAGTGTTTGTCATTATTATTATTATTATTGCAGGGCAAATATTGCATTACACTTTTAGAATGACCAGTATCTGACAGAATTGGGGCTCCAATGTCTTTGATGGTTGACTAATTTTTAGTAGGGCGCGTTATGTCTTTTGTCTCCACATCTCTTAATATCACGCCATTCACGTTGACACATTTTACAACATTTATGACATTTTCCATCTTAAAGCAAAATGCTTGGAAAAGAAAACCAAGATCTCTACGTTTTTGTATTCCCAACTTGTACATATTTAATTATTGTATTGTATTTTTTCCTATTATTATTTCATGTATATTGTATGTATGTACATTGTATTTCATTTATATTTATATTCGGTGCTGTGTGACCGATTTTGCTGCTGTGACACTGTAATTTCCCATTTTATTTGGATAAATATCTATCTATCTATCTATCTATCTATCTATCTATCTATCTATCTATCTATCTATCTATCTATCTATCTATCTATCTATCTATCTATCTATAACGTATTGCATAATGTATTGCATCCAAGTATTTCATCTATATTTATATTCTGTGCAGTGTGACTGATTTTGCTGCTGTAGCACTATAATTTCCCATTTTAATGGGATCAATATCTATCTATCTATCTATCTATCTATCTATCTATCTATCTATCTATCTATCTATCTATCTATCTATCTATCATCTATCTATATCTATAACGTATTGCATAATGTATTGCATCCAAGTATTTCATCTATATTTATATTCTGTGCAGTGTGACTGATTTTGTTGCTGTAACACTATAATTTCCCATTTTAATGGGATCAATATCTATCTGTCTATGCCCCCCCCCCCGCCCCCTCCCACATTACGTCACTGGGACCGGTGCATTCGCAGTGAATTTAGGGGATGCATTTCTCCGTGAACAGAAGCATGCACGCGCAACAGACGCCCGACAGCCTTTTGTCTTTCACATTTCTGTTTTGTTTTTAAATTTCCTGGAATTAAAAAGCGAGCCAGCAGCAGGTTAAATAGGCGGGACTTCCTTCCTTCCGGCTGTTTATCTCGGTGTGTGCAGACCAAGGCGAGCCAGTGCAGGATCAGATAACAAGGTATAACGTTAAACCTATTGACAGCGTAATATCTAATGTTGTTTTTGTTTGAATTTCTCTTCATTTATGCGCTCGTGTTGTGTGTTGCGGCCGGATGTGGTTGTCTTATTGGTGCATGCAGAGCTGCGTACTGGAGCTGTTAGCTCTGCGACACAATGCTAAAATACGGATGGTTTCCTCTTTAATGTGGCTGGCTACTGCCATGTATTCAGGATCAGGATCAGAATCCGAATCCGGATCAGAGTCAGGATCAGAATCAGCTTTATTTGCCGGGTATGAGAACACATATGGGCAATTATGCTTTGGATCATTATTGCTCACAATGCGCAAAACAACCCACAAAACCAGCACACACTAATATATAGGCTACACACACTCTAAACAGAAACAATATCAGATATAGTTCATGTAACTCTCTCTTATAGAGGCATATATCTTTTATATAGTCTGCCAATTACATCATTTCTCTCCTGACCTTTATGTCTTCAGGGCTAATGCTTTTATGATTAGTGTAGCCTAGCTGATATCCATTTCTTATAGAGCCATAGCAATATAATAACAATATAGCCTGATAAGACTTGTTGTTGCCTGGAATAATGGTAGGCTAGAGCTCTATATCTGTATTACACTCATATTACTCTGGCATGTTTTTTAAACTTCTTACACTAGGCCTGAAACTGATTGTTATTATTCATTAGTCTATTTTTAAGTTTAATTTAACCGATAAAATGTATCCATTACATGTTTCCAGTCCCTAAGGCGACGTCTTTAACCCTCCTGCTGTCCCATAGACTGTATATGTTGTCCTCGGGTCAGAATGTGTCCCCTTTAAAAAAAATATCTATATCTGAAATATGGGTTTCTTTTTAACCTAATTTTCACAAAAAATGGATTAGATTCCTTACAACGCTCTTTGTAAATACAAATGATCACTTTCATTCCTCTGATCTTAACTAT
>NC_045750.1:24001131-24001217 GCF_008692095.1 Etheostoma spectabile
AATTCATGATTTCTGCTTTTTTAACTCAAATATTAGGTATAAATCTATATAAATGAGGGGGTTATTGACCATGAATTCCAAAAAGT
>NC_045750.1:24001227-24001535 GCF_008692095.1 Etheostoma spectabile
AGTGGTAGTGAGGTGGTGTTAGTGAAAACTAAAAAACAAAAAAGTCTCAAAAAGGGACGAAAACATAAAATTTTTGGCCGTTTTTGACCCGGGAGGACAACACAAAATTTAAATTGCTTGTTTTGTTGAACTAAGAGTTAAAACCCCGAAAGATATTCAATGTACAATGTAATAAAAATATAGCTCGAACCAGCCGTGTTCTATTTTTGCATTTAATAAATAGCTCTGAGTAGTTAATTATGAATTAGTGTGCAGTTAATTGGTTATTTGCCTCAGCCCTAATCATCAATAATGATTGCATTGATTCA
>NC_045750.1:24001545-24013693 GCF_008692095.1 Etheostoma spectabile
TTGTAATTGTCATATCGTTGGTTTTTATCAGTATTGCCGATATCTGTTTTGCAAAGCTATTGTATGTTGTTGAAAAGCAAGGATGCTAACATTCAGAGGTCAACCTGCTTCACTTGTTCACATAGCTACTTTCTGTGTCTATGTGTACTCCTCTTCCACCCATTTGTTATTATTGAACATCTAATTTCTAAATGAATTGGCATTAATATGGAGAGAGGCCCCAAACATTCACCACAAAGTTGAAAGGAAGGCTGAGTGAACAGTGAATGAATCAAATAATAAGAAGAAAGTTTATTGTCATACATAGTAGTAGATATCTCGGTCTGATAGAATATCACATTTGATAGACAAAAGATATATCAATAAAGATTTAGTAGATGAATTAATAATGGAAAAAGTTACTTAGAGGCACCCTATTGTTTAGGTAAGTGTCATTGTATGCTGTATGCTTTATGATTTCACTAAACTGGAACTAAGGCGTAGGCCAAACCCCCAAAACAGCCCCAAAACCTAATTTTTCATAAGTATGTGTGTGCATATACTTTTTTTCAGATATGAGGAGTTAACTGCTCAGCCTCATTGAGTTTTTCCTTTTGTGTTTGTAGGTTTTCTCATCACACCCCGCACTATGCTGGGCTGCTTCCTGGGAGGAGGCTGCTGTCCTCTGGTCTGCCTGTGGGCCCTGCTGCTGCCTCTGGTCTCCCTCAGTCACTTGAACCAAGATGGGCCCAGGAGCCGTGGTGTGAGGGACCGGCCCAAGCTGCTGCTCGTGTCCTTCGACGGCTTCCGCTGGGATTACATTGACCGGGTCCCGACGCCTAACTTCCACCGCATCATTGATGAGGGCGTGACGGTGGAGCGCGTGGAGAGCGCCTACATCACCAAAACCTTCCCCAACCACTACAGCTTGGTGACGGGGCTGTATGCTGAGACGCATGGCATCGTGGCCAACGAGATGTACGACCCCGCTCTGAACCGGTCCTTCTCCATGGAGACGGACAGTATATATGAGTCCCGGTGGTGGGAGGCGGCGGTGCCTCTCTGGGTGACCATCCAGGAAGCCGGAGGGCGGAGCGGGGCGGCAATGTGGCCGGGGTCCGATGTGAAGATCCACGGCATGTTCCCCAATAAGTACCTCCCTTACAATGCCTCAGTGTCCTTTGAAGTCAGAGTGGAGCGGCTCATTGAGTGGTTCTCTGCACCCAAAGACGCAGCGGTGGATTTTGGAGTTCTGTACTGGGAGGAGCCAGACGAGAGCGGACACAACCTGGGACCTCAGAGTTCCCTCATGGACGTGGTCATCACCGGAATTGACGAGAAGCTCGGCTTCCTCATGAACGAGCTGAAGAAGGCGGGGCTGTATGAGAAAGTGAACCTGATAGTGACCAGCGACCACGGGATGGCGCAGCTTTCCCCCGATAAAATCATAGAACTGGATGAGTATGTGAGCAGAGACCTGTACACCTGGGTGGACAAGAGTCCGGTGGTGGGAATACTGCCCAAAGAAGGTATCACTTTAAAACATCCGTCACATTCAATGCTGTCAAGAAACTTAGTTAAGGTTGAAATGTATTCTCATTTATTTTTTTTCAAAACTCTTTTTATTGGCATTTTTTTTTCAAAAACAACAATTTTCAGTGCAATTGTGATCTGTATAGGACAAAAATAAGGTTAAATATTAAAAAAAACTATATATATATATAATATATAATATAATAATATATATATATATATAGGAAAAAAATAAATTAAAAAAAAATATATATATATAATTACTGTATATAAAAGTAGTAATTATTTAAATAAAAATAATTGTATTCTCGTGTATTTTTTTTAAAACTCTTTGTGTTAGCATTTTTTTTTTAAATAACATTTTTCTGTGTGTGTGTGTGTGTGTGTGTGTGTGTGTGTGTGGTGTGTGTGTTTTGTTGTTTTGTGTTTTTTTTGGTGGTGTGTGTGGTGTGTGTGTGTGTGGTGTGGTGTGTGGTGGTGGTTGTGTGTGTGTGTGTGTGGTGTGTGTGTGTGTGTGTGTGGTGTGTGTGTTGTGTGTGGTGTGTGTGTGTGGTGTTTTTGTATTTTCAGTTGTAATTGTGATATGTGTATACAACAAAAATAAGGTTATAATATATTTGAAAAAATTAAATATGTATACTTTATACAAAAATAGTAATTATTTAGATAAAATAAAAAGGGACAATGAAGCGTGCATAAAAGTAAGCCAAGTCTAAGTAAGTGCATGGCTACCTATATACGCATACATACATACATACATACATCTTCACACACAGACCTAAATACACACATATATTCACTGCACTTATGGAAAACTGTTATTGTATAAAAAACAGATGCATACAACAAACATAACATGGTCTTCATCCTTTCTTATATAACAGGGATGATTACATTAGTACCACAGTCCAGTCAAGTGGAAATCAAAGATGCAAAAAAAATTATAAATAAAAATGACTGTAATGTGTGTTCTCATGTATTGTCATGTGTCTTGCAGGGAAGTTTGACGAGGTGTACAGTAAGCTGGCGGACGCAAACCCGAACATGATGGTGTACAAGAAGGAAGACATTCCCGAGCACTTCCATTATCAACACAACATCCGGATCATGCCCATCCTCATAGAGTCCAAGGAGGGCTGGACCATCTTGCAGAACAGGACCGCGCCTTTCATGCGTACGTATTCAAACGTCCTAAAGCTGTGTTGGGATTATATTCCTGTTTGTGGCTCTTCACATGAAACAAGGTTTTTGGCAGTCGTTTCCAACTGCAGGATCAGTCTGCTCTAATAATAGCTTCACAGGAGATTTTTTTTTAAATCCTTGAACCGAGGCAAGCGCGTGCTCAACCAGCTGTAATTAACAGAAATAGACAGATTTTCACTTACAAACGGCAGGAGTGTGTGGGTTTGAAGGTTGCGCAGTTCTTTTCTTCACTTTAAATTAAGCAGGTTTTGTTTTTTTTAAAACGTCCTCTCTTCAGATTAGACGTATCAAAATGGTGGACCAGGCTGAGGTTTTCATTGCAGCCCGCAGATTTCCCTCCTCTCCTGTTGAACGCTTGTTAATCATTAAAATGAGTGGCTGGAAGAAAAAGCTGCTGACTCAGAGACTCTGTCCTCAGTGACAGTGTGGCGTCAGACTGCTGAGCTACGTGTGTGTAGTATGCTACTATGCCGGATATCAAAAGTTGTTTCTGTCATGTAGCTGTTTGATTTATGAGAGATTAATAGACCCTGGATTACAAAATCGTAGCTGTTACTGTCGAGCAGTGGCAACTTCTGCTTCTCAGTGCATCACAGGGAAGGATATATTAATACAGACCCAGTGTGAATGAATTGCAGCAATGCTCACATATATTATATGGACTGGACCTGCACTTCCCGGGGGTTTGAAGATTAAAAGGTACATACACAGTCAGATGACAGTTGAGCCGTATGAATATACACCTTCTCCCCTTAAATTGAAGATGGAACAGATGAATTCAAGCATGCATTTCTTTTTTTGTGTTGATGCAATCTCACATCTATATTTATATTCTTCTTTAGGTGTCGCGTTGTGTGTGTCTTTTAGGTTTAACAAACCTGTTAAATGCATTTCCTTGACCATGAAACATTTACAAAGCATATTTATTTTGGAAATATTTCAAATCCTGCATTGTTTACTAGCTAGCAGCCTTCTTCTGTGGGCGGCTGTGGCTCAGTGGCGTAGCGGTCGCCCGCCAATCGGAAGGTCGGTGGTTCGTGCGTCCGAGTCATGCATGTGCACAAGGAAAACTAATGTAGAAGATTGCACAAAAAAATCATCTCGGGGTACCTTTTTTTTTATAAGTCTTAAATTTGATAAGTCTAGATACTGAAACCTGATTGGATAGTAGTTGAACTGACTGATTGATGAACTGTATTGATTTCACACACAGCGCACTTTGTGAATCCGGTCAATTCTCTAGGAATGTGATTGCACTGATGTCTGTTAGAAGCAGTTTGCCAATCTAAGCTTTCATGATTTTGATTTAATTTGTAATGTTGCTTGTGCTTTGCCGTGATTGCTTTAGTAGTAACCAGTCAGCTGGGGCCAGCAGTGATGGTAGTAAATCATCCGACAGAGCTGCAGGGCCACATTCCATAAATCTCTCTCTGCCTGTGATTCATGGGAAATAGAAACTGAAGATCTACAGATTAACAATGGAAGCATAGTTAGCATCAAAGCATTGTAAGCATTATGCAAATATAAATACATGTCTTGTCTTTTCTTTCCAGTTGGAAACCATGGCTATGACAACACCTTGCGTAGCATGCAGCCTGTGTTTGTGGCCCGTGGGCCGGCCTTACGGCAGAATTACGTCAAGACGTCCATGCGCTCCGTTGACCTTTACCCTCTCATGTGCCACATCCTGGCCATCCCCCCTCTACCAAACAACGGCTCCCTCTCAAACGTCCAGGACCTGCTGTCCCTAGAGCCAACTCCATCCACGGCACCCAGCATCCCACCCAGGGCCAACGGGTATTCCTACGCCCCCGTCGTGGGTTCTTTCATCGGTGTGGTGATGGTGCTGGGCTTTCTCATGGTCTACATCAGACAAGTGACGCTCAAGCAGCTGCCCTCACTAAAACACAGAAGCAGGGAGATGTCACAGCCCTTACTGCAAGAGGACTTGCACCTGTAGCTGAAGAAACAGACGTGACGGCAGACGTAAAAGAAGAGGAGGTATTGCTCCCCAAGGTAGTCCTCTCTGTCCAGAAGCATCCCCTAACCCTCCCTCATACAACTGAATGCCATTGCGCT
This sequence comes from Etheostoma spectabile, assembly GCF_008692095.1. Classification (NCBI taxonomy): domain Eukaryota; kingdom Metazoa; phylum Chordata; class Actinopteri; order Perciformes; family Percidae; genus Etheostoma; species Etheostoma spectabile. The sequence continues at coordinate 24,006,340 of NC_045750.1, forward strand.
GCTCGGGAGACAAAGGGAACCCAACCTAATCATGTATAGAGGTACATCTTGCTTGCTTGCGTGTAAGGGAAATGTCGGGTTTGCTTCTGGTGCAGACTTAATCAAAATAATAAACCTTTACATGGGCTTTATAGCGGCTTTGCTTTGATTGTGAACTTTACCCAATATCATCTCGTCATTTTTATTGTCACTTATAAGTGAAAAGTCACAGCTAAGAGTGAAATTAGAACCTGTGATTCTAGCGAGTACGAACCCTTGTTGGGCAAACTTGGATAACATAAAAGGTGTCAGTATGCTCCAAACAAACTTGTTTTCCTGAGGTGTTATTAGCTATCATAGGGAGTGGCAAGAAGCCTAAGAACACACCCTTTCAGACAATATTTCCCCCAAGGCATTCTTAGTGTTGCACTCATTTGCACATAAGAAAACAGTAAGGAAGTAAGGAACGGCACTGAGGTTTGAAGGGAAGGGGTTTCAGATGTCACCGATCCAAAAAGCACCAAGAATCATACCGACACCTTAACAGTGGTATGGACGGCAGTAGATGTGGTTTACTCTGCATTTTCAAATCTATGCAAAACAGATTTGGATGTCCTAAGGTAAAGAAGAGACTAGGTCACGTCAGGGTTTCTTGTCACCAATTGTTCTCAGTTTCATACGGAAGAGGATTAGGGCCACTGATGAAAAACGTATGTGAGATCTGAATTTTTTTTCTCAGAATTCTGACTATAATCTCAGAATTTAAAAAAAAAAAGTCAATTTATGTGGGATCTGAATTTTTTTCTCAGAGTTCAGACTTTTTTTCTCAGAATTCAGACTTTTTTAAATTCTGAGATTAAAGTCAGAATTCTGAGGAAAAAAAGTCAGAACTCGCATACATTTTTCACCAGTGGCCCTAATCCTCTTCCGTAGTTTCAGGAGATTGGCTGGGGTCGGTGTTATTTTATTTTGAATGTTACATGGAAGCAGATGTTCTACTAAAATCTCCAGGCTTCTGCTCATAGCTATAGGACATCCCCTGAGCCCTTCACATTACACTTGCTCTTTACTAGGCAGTTACCATTTGCCTTTTAACTTAACTTAATTTAACGTAAAGGAGAACATCTCTCTAAGATGTGCAATCATTTGTGTGGCAGGTTTTTTTTTGTAGAGTTTGTGTTTTGGAGAGCATTTTTTTTGTATAGATGACCGCCCTTCATAAGTCATAATCCATAACCATGGCCATTTGTTGGTGAAATGTGAAGTGCAATTTGTTATTGGTCAGTATTTTGTCTTAGGGATTTAAGGGTGTGGCTGTTGCTTGGTTGAGAAGACTATTTCAGCATGACCTGCGAGAACTGTTCCCCAGATTTGCACTACAGGATAGATATGAAACGGAATGAAGGGGCAGTATTTGGATGCTTTTGGTCATGTATAATTTGCACTTCTTGTTCGTAGTTTCTATTTGAAATTATAGATATAAAAAAAAAAAAAAAGAAGAAGTCAGGTGCCTCTTGCCAAAAAGCTTTTTAATTAGCATTATCGTAGAAAGTCAAGTAGACTCCAAATCAGCAAATAAATTATATAATATTTTTCTCAGCATCATTTAAAAAACAATTTGCTCGTTGTGCTTTTTAGATGCTTTACTAATACGTGTGCCCAAAAAAAAAAAAGACAGACATCACTGTGATATTTACACTTTACAAAATTTAAATTCATAAATTGAAAGCATTTGTATGGCAATTGTTAATATTCTATAATTGTTAATATTCTGATAGTTTTGTTTTCTGAAAGACAAGTGTTGTCTGATGATTTCCCCCCAACGTGTTGATGGAGAAATTAAATACATCCTATGTTTAAATAATTCATTTCAAATTGTTAGAAAAGAATAAATATGATCAGGTTTATTTGTGTTGATTATTAACTTGGATTTGAACTATGGATATTTAATATGATTTACAAATTAACTATCTTTGCCATGTTGATGCAATTCAAGAGTCTTCTGAAATTAAAGGGACTTATGTGAAACTGAGCAGTTTGTATTTTATTTTCTGTGAGTATGTGTAAGTGTTTGGGCGTTCTTAGTTCAAGAGATCTGATTCTAAAAATAGCAACTAACTATTTAGCATAAATAAGGATTAATCTTTGGTTTTCATAGTTTTAATAGTAAGGCCCTCCTCAACATTATAGACTATTTCTTTGGAATCTCCCATTGAGAAAGAAAATTCAACACTAACTTCCCCTCCGATGTCTCAAAAGGATATTTCTGAATTGGTGCAAATTCATTTCACTATAAAATAAATATTGCATAACCTAATTTGAATCTTGATATGAAAATAGAATAATATCACACATCACATTAGAGCTGGAATTATACATTTGCCAAATTCTTGACAAACGTAATGCTGAACATAACTGGCAGTTGTTTGTTAAATAAAGACCTTCCAAATTAAACAGTTACAGTATTACTGTCACTGAATTAATAAAAAACCGAGCACGTATAAAACATACATATTATATATATACAGTGGTTTGAGAAAGTTTACAACCCAGGCTAAAGTTGATTTAAAAAGAGGAATAAAAAAAAAAAATCTTTTTGAAATTCATCTTAATGCCTTCATTCAAAACATTTAGGAAAATCCAACCTTTTAAGGACACCAATTTTCTTTGTGAATGAATGATGTATCATAAATGAATAAATGTTCTTCCTTAAAATACAGGGGGCATAAGTATACACCCCCCTATGTTAAATTCCCATAGAGGCAGGCACATTTTTATTTCATGGATCAGATACTATGCATCCTGATAAAGTTCACTTGGCCTTTGGAATTAAAATAGCCCCACACACACAGACACACACACACACACACACACATCATCATCATCATCACATACCCTTCACCATACCTAGAGATAGGCATGGGGAACTTTCCATAAGATCATCTCTCAATGCAAATCAAACCAGCTATTAAGCTAACTGAAATAACACCATGCCAAACTCTAGGTATGGTGAAAGGTGTGTGATGATGTGGGGGGGGGACTTTAATTCCAAAGGATGCATGATATCCTGGATCCATGAAATAACTGGCCTTTAAAAATATAAATGTGCCTGCCTCTATGGGAATGGTAACAATATAAAATGCCTAAAAATGTCACTCCTTCCTTCAGCACCCCCCCCCCCCCCCCCCCCCCCCGTCATTTGTGTGCACAGTGCACTATAGTCCTGGAAAATATTAAACTGTTCGTTCAGAGTAAGAAACTTCGGTTAGCTTGGTTGAAAATTCTAAATTGTAACTTTGTAAGATTTGAATTATGAAGGACTCCAAATTGGTTAACATGAGGGAAAACATCAACTCAAGGCAAAAAAGTTCAGTTTTAAGTGCTCCCTGCACTCACGATGTGTAGTTTTCTCCCTGGCAATATGTCCTTGAAGGCACCGGCCAAAGCTTTTGCATAAATCACTTGTTAACTCGCAGGATCAAAGGTCTCCTATGAGTTATCGCTGGAATTCACCGTGCAGGCGCTCAGTCGGGCAGAGGCAGGCGGACTGTGTGCCAACACTGTTAGACAACTTCAGCACTCCTCTACCAACAACTAGGAAACATGGAGAACATATATGAGACAATAGACGAGAGAATTGGGCATGAAGAGCGCCGTGATGGAGCCGACAGCCCCGACCCGGAGCCCTCCGGCGGGGCGAAGGAGCAGCTGTACAGCGAAGTGCAGGTCCATGTCCGCGCTGAGGAAGAGAGCAGCTCCCCGGTGTACATGGACATCAGAGACGGGGACAAACGGAGCAGCTCGTCCTCTTCATCCAGCGAGGATGAAGAGGCCAAAGCGGAGGGAGTGGCGGAGGTGAGGGTGGAGGAAATGAACGGCGTGGCGCACCATGGATCCAGGCGCTCGTCGGCCTCCTCAGCATCCTCCGCTTCCCCCGGGGACCCGTGCGACGACCCGCCGATCCAGCGGAGGATCCAGGGAGAGGAGAAGGCAGGGGATGGGATGCTGATGGCGTACACGCACGCCGACAGTGACAGCACCCCGGAGGAGGCTGTCGACTACAGCCTGAAGACTCTGGAGAACGTCACTGAGGATGAGAGCAGCGCAGCGCCGGCTGACCCCGGCCAGCCTGACATCTCTCTCTTCGTCAAGGTAAGAAGTACTTTAGGGGACAGAGGACTCACCTGGTTACTATGGTAACCAGGTTGCTTCAACCTCACTGTCCAGCATGAGGCATCACACCATGAAAGCAGCTGCTTCAAGTTGTTTTTCCACTTTTATTCCACTGTAAACAACGGCTGTGAAATCTACACTTGAGATTTCACAGTAACACTACTGTATATGATTTTACAGTAGAATGCTGTAAAGTTTACATTACAACCCTGTCAACATGGCATGACATGTGTAATTAAAATATTTTAGAATATGGGTGATTCCATTGATTCTGGCTAATATTAAATCACAGTGATGCAGTATTTAAATTGTACAGTGAGAAACTGAATTTACAGTGATTAACTGTTCCATACTGTTAATAGTACTGTATTGCCATATACAATACATACAATATAGTGCGTAACTGTTTTGATTTGTACAATTGAAATCAAAGTATTTAATATTTATTCTACAGTAAAACAAGCAATACATAAAATACTGTAAATGTAAATACTGTACTTTTACTGTATTGTCTTATGTAAACCTCCCTGTCCTGGGAACTAGCACAACTCCTGTTTCTTCGGTGTTAGGGTTTAGATTTTTCAAAATGAGCATTTCATTTGCCATGTATATGTACACTGTCATTAATTGGACTTTGTGGGTTCCAGTTGGTCGCATTAAGCGTAAGAAACAATACAAAATAAAAATGTAAAGAAGAAATAGAACTATATTAATGATGTTGCCAAAAGAGACAAGCACTATAAACTAGGATGTCTAACTACTAAGTGGAAAACTAACAATAGACATATCAACTTATTTATAACCAGAGAGTGTACACTGTAGTATACATTGCTGCAGAGGTTAAGTTCAATAAATTGAACTTTTTGGAGTAAATGCAAATGCACTATGAATAGAAGTATTATCAGAAATAAATATGACAAGGTATTGATTTCAGTAAGAAATCTGGTAGAAGCAGTGCTCTTTGTATCAGAAGATTTTTCAGTGACTTTATTCTGGAGGCAGCCCGATGTAATAATTAACTTGTATACTGTACGGCCATAGAAACTGGTTGTGATCTCCATGCTTGAGCAAATCCCCGCTGTGTGTTTTGCTGCTTTCCTGATAGTACACCTCTCAGACTGCTTTATCAGCACATACAGGGGTCACTTTGCTGATTGGGCAACAGAGATTGAGAGCCAGTGGGCCGGGTTTAAGGCGCTCTGTCTGAGCTCACCCCGGGCCTTGTAATAGGGAACGACAGTAGTAGGTTGCACCAAAACTTAAAATTGTCTTTGTATTGGAACAGCATAGGCCGTGGTCATGAGAATACGGGGTGTGCAATCAAGGCTGATGAGTTGAAAACAAACAAAGTGATTGCTACAATCTGACCGGGATGGTGATTTGCTGAACTTCCTCCTGTAGTTGAGACAGGGACTGGGGCTAACTCCAGAAAGAGCATTCACCTTTTAGCTTAGCCAAATGCACCCTTTCATTTCATGAATATAAATGGCTGCCATGCTGATTTGAGTGGGAATCGTACAACGTATTGAATGTCCATTGTTCTGACTTTTACCAAGGGTATATTCTCATAAAAAAATAAAGATATGTCTTTTATCAAGTCAGAAAGAAACCTTATTCTACTATACATTAGGGGTGGGGGAAAAAATTGATACAACATAGTATTGTGATGTATTCAGTGGCAATACCATATCGATACAAAGGCGTCAAGTATCGACCATTTATCATATATGTGTTGTTGGTTAGTCTGCTTGACAATCACATTTTGCAGCAATAAACAAACAGAGACATTTTTCTTTACTAGATGAAACAGATGTTTGGAAAGTTTCCTTTTGGGGACGTCATTTGATATTGGGAAAAATTAGAAGTCGGAATAAAAAGGTTATAAATTGCAATATATCACAGAATATTGCAATATGTTTAAAATCATAATGACATATCGTGGCATAAGTGATGGATTACGTATGGAGGGGTTACTGGTTGATTCCCCCCCCCCCCCCCCCCCCCCCCACCCCCCCCCCCCCCCCCCCCCCCCCCCCCCCCCCCCCCCCCCACCACACACACACACACCACAATATACATCTAGTTCTGGGTTTAGCCCAGCTACCATTGTCTTGATGAGAAACAACTTTAGTCGAATTTGGGATCTTAATGTTGTTATAACACAACTGTTATAAATGTGGAGCATAGTTCACCATGAAAGAGACAACATACTTGGTCCCTTCTCCGTATACCACCCCGCCCCCTATCCTTTTCCCAACAGTTTAATCTTCAACAATCGCCATAAAACCCAACCAAGCTGCACTATAAAAGCAGGAAGTGGAGTACGGACATCGCCTGTCTGTGATAAAGCAGGCCACATAGAATAGGCTATCACTAATACGTGTTTTTTAATTTTTTTTTATTCTCATACTGGATGATAACGAACTATGTTCATGCACCAACTGTGCAAGATCACTGGCACAGCCTTTAAGACCATATGCAATCATATTAATAGAGTTTGTAGCCACTGATGAGTCATCAGGACGATGCTTATATCGACAAGATGAAATGTTGGGTTGTCACATTTGGCAAGTGTGTCAACACAATGGAGAGTTCAAACACTCCTCTCCACCTTGGCTCCGGAAAGATACAAAATGTCTGTTACTGTTTGATCCTCGGGTCAATGATTAACCCGACAAGTCAGTGATTTAAGCTTCCTTTTGTCTCAAGAGACACACACACACACATACACAAGACTATTTCTTCTGAACTCTTCTATTTATGATAATCTAGGATTTAGATATCCTTAAAAAAGGGATGATTAGACATTTTGGGGTATGTGTTTATTTGCTGTTTTGCAGAGAGTTAGATGAGAAGATTGATAAAGCTGTCCAGTGAAATCAACAATGTTAAACCCATAGAAATAGAAAATAGAGTGAAGATTCCCACTCAAATCAACATAGCGGGATGTTTTTTTTAATATGTAACGTTCAGCATGGGATTTTTTTAAGAATGTACGCCCCTCTCTCTCTCGCGCTCTCCCTCTCCTCTGCTCCCCTGCTCAAAGCCGCTTGCTCAGTATTGAAAAAACTTCCTTTAAGAGGCAGAAACCTCAAGCAGAACCATGGCTCAGGGTGGGGGGGGTGGGGGGTCATCTGCCTTGACCGGTTGGGGGTGAGAGAAAGAGACAGAGAGAGACAAACAGACAGACAGACAGACAGAC
>NC_045750.1:24013703-24025194 GCF_008692095.1 Etheostoma spectabile
ACAGACAGACAGACAGACAGAGAGAGAGAGTGAGAGAAAGAGAGAGAAAGAGAGAGAGATAGAGACATGGAGAATTGTAGCAGAGGGTGTGGAGCAGGAACATGGAGGCAGCAGGTGACTCCAACCACCGATCCAGAGCCAGAAACACCTGCAGGAAGCGATAGGAGGAGAGAGGAGAGGGCAAGACTCTGGGAAAGGGAAGAAGTTGAGTTAGTAACATGAATACACACTTCCTGTACTTAAGTAGAAGTAAAGATACTTGTGTTAAAAAATACTCCAATAAAAGTAGAAGTACTGATTTAACTTCTTTACTCAAGTAAAAGTAACAAAGTGGCCTACAGGCTTGGAAATGTACTTAAAGTATAAAAGTAAAAGTAGCCTTGTGAATGAATTTTTTATACAAAGCTACCTGGACCAGACACATGTTACTAGAGTGCAAGCTGAGCACCCATGTCAGTGGACATGGAAAAAAGGCTCTTCATGTGTCATTGGCTACAATTTAAATGGATGTATGCCAATGGGCCTACAACATCCCAGATATGATTATGATGATTGTGACAGAGAAAGGGACTCCAGGTTAATAAGAGTCTGACTGAGCAGCAAGATATGAATTCAGTTGTGATTCTGTGATTTGGAAAGGTGTTCGCCTCTCCAAATCATATCCAATCAAATGCATTTACCACAGGTGGACACCAGTCAAGGTATAGAAACATCGCAAAGATAATCAAGAGAAATGTGAGGTACCGGAGCCGAGTTACAAGTGTTGTAGCGAAGGGTCATGGATGCCTTGCACTTTTTAATTGCGCAACAAGTTAACCTACAAGTATAAATAAAGTGAACCTGGGTTGTGACATTTCAGTTTGTTTCTTTTCAAAACATTCACAAACATTTGATGGTGCAAAGACATGGAGTTGCGCCCATTTGGAATGAGTTTTTTCTCCATTTATTGATGCTAAATCTGGCAGTTTGAAGACTTTTGAATAACTTTAAATCTGAAAACTTTTGCCTCAGCTCATTATCAGGCATTGTTTTTCACATGTGGGTGCTGTGAGGCCTATTGAGACTGTAACAGTGATTAAGGCCTATACAAATGAAACCTAAAATAACACATTTAGAAAGTACATTTTCCCCTCGCAAACACTGATAATGAACACTGTGGCCCAGTAATTGGTTTGAGCTGCGTGTTGGTGTGTCAGCCAGGAGAGGGGGCTGCCCTATAAATAGAAAAATTAGCTCTAGCTTCTCTCCTTTCACTGCTTTCATCTGATTACAGATGATTGGGTATGTCTCTTAGAATCCCCTCCCAGTGCAAATTAAGCTACTAGTGAGCACCACTCAATTTCTTCAATATGTGACAAAGATTGTTGCAGTCAGACAGACCTGCTTATATTTTTGTCCCCCTACATCGGCTCTTTTTCCGTCAATGAACGCCAATTCCTGCCTCAAAACCAAAACCAAGCATCAATAATTCACAGAGGAATCCTCTCCCCAGCTGGTGATCAAATATAACCTGCCTCATTCTGCCAGAGTCAAAGATGTGAACACGCATTAAATATAAATGCTGCTGCTCGCTCACTCACAGAACAGACAGAAAGTGACACAAATAACTTTTTTAGCACATTATTTTGACATTAACTCACGAGCGATTATATTTTTTGACTCAATGTTTTGTGCCTTGAAAAGTAACTTAAAAGTAACTCTGACCCCATGAAGACAAGAGAAAAAGAAGAGAGTGAGGTGACCAGGTTAGGAGAGACGAGACTGATAAGAGAGGAGGTGATGGTAGTGGTGTGTGTTAGAGGGGAGTTTGGTTGCAGCTGTGGGAAGAGAGGGATGGGACTCCACCCCCCTGGTTATAGACTGACACCTGTTTTCCACTTTGTGTCAGTCAGTGAGAGCCAGCTCTGCTCTCCATCTGTGTCTAAATCAGAGCGCAAGGTTCCACCTGCCACCTGGACGGGACACAAACAAGGGAGAAACACCAAGAAGGTAGTGGAGATCTTGAATCAGGGAAAACCAAAAACAGCGTCTTAAGGTGTGAGGGATCACTGTCAGCCGTGAGAGGATAATCTGGGTTTTCTTCATCTTTTTTTCTGGAGGATGTAGACCTCCAAGGATAAGGACTGCAGTTCAAAAAGAGAAAAGAATCAAAGTGACAGCCAGAACCAGGCATCATGTCCACTAACAGTCAAGACAGAGACCCTGATATTGAGCTTTTTGTCAAGGTAAGGCCAGAACTATGGTTACATAATGTTCCAAAGTTACGTTTTGATGGAAGATGGAGACAGTATGTGAGCAGGATTTTCAGTGTCGCACCAATGTGTTGTGGAAAGCTTGTGTAACTCAATAGTGGAGGTAGAGTTACCGCGGCACTGGCACACCGTTCTCTGTTGACCCAGGATTTGGATGTGACAGTGATACTGAAGCTGCTTGTTGCTGTGGTACCTTTACTCCATATTTCTCCACAGCCAATTGAATCAGCCGCTCTGCTCAGTCCCTGTGTCCCTGTTAATATGTTTGTGTAGGTGATCACTGATCAATACATGTTCCAGATTAGCACCTGAAATAGAGCAAACATGAACAAAAGTGCCATTTTGGCATCAGCAGACACAGCTGTGTTGTTTTGTTCTCCACAGTTAGGTGCACTTCAGGCCCTGTGGGAAATGTTAGAGGCAGATGAATATACCTGAGGCAGGTGGAAAGGTTCATCGCTGATGTGCCGCCTGGATGCACTGACCCAATTAGTAGGTGTGCAGTCAGCTTCCAGCCAATCCACCTCCTAGGAAACCGCCCAGCTGGGTAACTGAAGGTTCACTGACACTGGGCTTGTATTGCCCTTCTAACCCATGCACAGTGCTCCTCTGTTTTCCCAGTGCATAAAAATCTTTCTTATTTCCAGAAAGCAATGCTAAATGCTAAATGCTAAATGCTGTAGCTAGATCATTTGTGTTTTGTCTTACATTTAGTTTCTAAGCCAGGGGCCTCAAACTCAACGTCACTAAGGGCCATGCTGAAAAATGAGAATCACTCAAAAGGCCAGACATGTATAGTTTGACATGTATTTTTATTTTAAAGCAAAGAAGTGAACGTTTTTGACTATTATAGCATGTCTCATATGTAGCCTTACCGTTTGTTCATGGGCATGATAAAAACATTTTTCCCAGTGGAAACGTCATCATTCACCTCACTTCCTGTGGGAATCGGAGGTGGGAAAGTGGGGCTAGAGTTGGTGACGCGTTTTTGACAACTGACGTACAGAAACGCAGCCGACAATCGTTCAAATGCGTTGAATGGTTAGAAACTTTTCCGAAATATAGAAAATTCACGCATGCATGTAACATATTTTGCCAACGTCCACAATGGGCCATTGATTTAGGTTGTAGTCGTCCACAGAGATGGAAAGTAACAAATACTTTGTTACTGGACTCAAGTAGATTTTTCAGATATTTTTACTTTACTATTTTTTTTGGGCGAATTTTTACTTCTACTTCTTACATTTTACAAAATTGACAGACAGAATGGCGATTGTTGAACGTCCTTGCTCATTAAGATAATGTAATTAATAATGGGTTTATTGTGATCATTTACTAGCATATATGATTCCTGTGCATTGTGTATGGTAGCCTTTACCACATACACAGCCATAGCAGAGCTACCCATGTCCTTGATTTTAATAAAGCATCAACAGAGAGAAGTTGTCTCCGTCTGTGTTTTAACAGACACACCCGGGGCCAAGTTGGAAACCAGAATCAGCTTCAAATCCAGTTCTAATCTAGTCCTCACTAAGTTTAAAATAACTTGACTGGAGTTAGTTATTTATTTTTGCGTCATCAATACCAAATTGAATCTAAGTGGATGGGAAGAAACACATACTTCACACATAATCACACTTGAATTCATATCTTGCTACTGGGTCAGAATCTTATTAACCTGGAGTCCCAGTCTCTGTCACAATAAATAAGCTGTATGTTTTATATATGTTTTAGGCCTATTGGCAGACAGTCATTTAAAATGTAGCCAATGACATATAAAGAATAAAGACTAAAAAGCCTTTTTTCCATGTCCACTGTAGTTTCTCAGCGTGCTCTCTAGTAACCTCTATCTGGTCCAGGTAGCTTTGTCATCCACACGGCTACTTTTACTTTTATACTTTAAGTACATTTCCAAGCCTGTACTTTGTTACTTTTACTTGAGTAAAGAAGTTAAATCAGTACTTCTACTTTTACCAGAGTATTTTTTAACACAATTATCTGTACTTCTACGAGTATGGGAAGTGAGTACTTTTGCCATGTCTGGTCGTCCATTGGTTTCAACAGAGTAGCTTAAATGAGATCTACAAGTTATTTTCTATTGCCAGTAACAAGTAAACCAATTCAAGTCAAGCAGACTTGAATTGAGTTTTGAGCTCTTGTACAAACTGTAGTGAGGAAAGTAATGCGTAGTTAAAGAGCTTTGGGGTGTCCTTTGTTATTGTGTCCTCCATGTTTTCACACACCTGATGCTCTAGGCAACATTTGGTGGCCAACAAGTGCCTTATCTTATAGATATTTTTAAAGCATGGTACTTATTGGGCAAAGTGTACAATTATGTTCATTTTAATGAGAAAAGCATTCATGAAGTGCTTTAGAAAAGAATACTGGAAATGAAATGGAAACATGTAATTCAATTCAAAATATCACTCTGAGCCTGATCAGCTGAGCGTTCTACTGGGGAAAAAAAATGCATTTAAATGTGAAAGTTTAAAGTTGATTCATCACGGAAAAACTTAAAAACATACAAACATGAGGAATTGTTTTGTTTACATTGCCCTGGGAATCTTACATGTGCGGTAAGACAAACCAAGAACTCCAAAACCCAGTTCTAGTAAAGCATGCATGCATACAGTATGTATGTGCAGGATCATATGGAGTACCATTGCCTCCAGCGGAGCCCCCTCATCATCAGATCTCTCAGCGGCTCCATGCCCTCACACTCCTTGTGCCTACAGTTGTGTGTGTGTGTGTGACAGCTTTTGTCCTCCACGTTCTAGATCTTGATTGGCTATTATCAGCGCTTGTGTATTGTGTTACTGCCGTGCTGCTGAGCCTAGCCATAACAATGCACGGCCATGAGCATCACATGTACTCAGGCAGCGCGACAGCACCGAGCATCAATGGCTGGCGTACATACAGTCGGCTCAGCTACTTTTACAGCGACAGCTGTTCTCTGGCGTTTTCCACTTTGCTGTTTTATCTTTTCATTTGTGAAGTGACTGCTTCTAAGTGAATCATGTTTTTGTGATATTTGCCATCTCAGGGATAGTAATAACGGAACTGCATATAAGTTAAATGGTTTAATTTCCAAATCCTTAATATAATAAATGAAGGAAACTAGCTCCACTGCAAAATCTCTGTTGACCGGTGAGGTCATTGCACTTAATGTGCCCTGTGTTGTGAACCTCTCTGGGACTGCAGGGCCTGCAGGTCTGACCCTGCACCCTGTGCCCCGTCGGCCAGTGAACCAGCTGCTGGAATCACTATGTATAATTCAGATGGGCCAGTGGGTCAGGTGTCACTGCTGGTGCTCTTCCGCGTATCCATACACATGATATCGACGCGCAAAGTCACAAAGGGATTATATCAGTAGTGTCGCTGTAGAGAGAAAAACCAAACGATGAGGTTATTTTATGGGAATAAAACCTCTGGAGCCATTGATGAGCTTATTTTAAAATCACTTGGAGTAATGTCAACATTTTTCTTTTTGGTATCTGACAGTGAGAGTATATATGCCCAAATCTACCTCATTTAGTACAAATAGAATAATAGTGTACTTTTGCTTTGACTCTCTTCTTATCAAAAATTTGTATCAGGGATGTGTGTTTGCGTAGTGTTGACATTTCTACTCATGACGCTTCTCTGAACAACCTTACTGGTCAAATCAAAGTCAAAGATAACTAAATCCAGTATGTGTTTCTTTGTTAGTAGCAAGTCTGTTTTCAAAGAGAGGACCGCGCCATTAAAGATTTTCGTAGGGGGGATGTTCCTCCTCATAAAAAGGTTTGCTGGAGCTGAATCCTTCTAGCTTCTGGGGTGCAGATCTGTGGTCAAATGTGTGTGTTTCTGATCCTCAGTTTTTTTTAATGATGTCTAGGGCTGCCACTAACAGTGATTCTCATTATTGATTATTTTGACAATTATTTTCTCAATTCATTGTTTTGTCAATGAACCACCAGAGAATAGTAACACAAAAAATACATCACTATTATCATGAGCCCAGGGTGATGTCATCAAGTGTCTTGTCATTTAGAATGAACCATTTGAAATCCTGAAATCAATAAAATGATTGGCATTATTACACACTATTACACACGCGCGTACCCCGGCGTTGCCACTTGCTTGGCAGTAAAATTGTTATACCTACATGGACATAACCTAACATGGACTCTGATCCTCTTATCCAGCCTGTTTCCGCCTTCACATGACCTCAGACTGAACCCCAGTCCCAGTCCCACTATCTCGCTTCCGCTTTGGGGCCCTGTGACGCGGATAGGCCACCAGCCACCCCGGCCGGCAGCCAATGAGCTGACAGGATCAGATTATGACATAACATAACAATCTTGAAGATTTTCCTTTAAATGCATCTTTGTAAAGTCCCTATCTGTTGCTTATTGGCATAGGTGCCGCCAAAGAGAATGGACCAGAGATCATGGAGATAGCAACTTTAGGTCTATGGCTATATTTGTGATATTTCATTTCCCTGATTCTGTCCTCTTGTTTGTGTGCAGGCGGGCAACGATGGAGAAAGCATCGGCAACTGTCCCTTCTCTCAGCGCCTCTTCATGGTCCTCTGGCTCAAAGGAGTCGTGTTTAACGTCACCACCGTCGACCTCAAAAGGTTAGAATCCACAGAAGGCAAGCTTCCAGCTCACCAAAGCGTATGCACTCCCCTATGACATACAGCTTTCTCTTTGTCCCGTGCAGAAAGCCAGCGGATCTGCACAACCTGGCTCCGGGGACGCACCCTCCTTTCTTGACTTTCAACGGAGAAGTCAAGACCGATATCAACAAGATCGAGGAGTTCCTGGAGGAAACGCTCTGTCCTCCAAAGTAATTCAACTGGAAGGTTTAACAACACGTAGTTTACAGTATCGCTGACTACACTCACGCTGCTTTTGGCTTGATTTATTCCACTGCAGTGACACTGTTGAAAGGGCAGGAAACATTTCAGTCCAATAAAAGCGAATACGTGCTGCATTTAATGAAGACTGATGTGATACGGTATAACGCTTTGTTGTTTATGGCTGTTGTAAAACTTTTGTGAATGAGTATATATGCATCCCAGGCACACAAACAAGAACTATATGTGCTTTATTGAGCCACAGTATTGGTGTAATTTTAGGCAAATTAAGACAGGTTTATTGTATTTTGTTATTGTTATTAACACCAAGAAGAAAAGAAAATCAGTACAGTGTGTGAGCAGTTGCAGAGAAAAACGTCAGATCAACTAAATCTCTCTTTTATTGCCTGTAAAGTTTTTTGCATTATAAATGGACCTTAGTGTGAGAGAGCTTAGGGGGCATGCGGCCAACTCGAGTGTGTAACATGCTTTTGAGTCTGAGCTGAGCTCCAGTCCAGGTGTTAATGCTATCCAGATGGTTTGGTCTGCCTGGGTCTCTGACTGCGTCTGCTGCCCCCCCCCCCCCCCCCCCCCCCCCCCCCCCCCCCCATCACCCCAATCCCTGCTCAGGTATCCCAAACTGGCCGCCACGCAGAGAGAGTCGAATACAGCTGGAAATGACATCTTCGCCAAGTTCTCAGCCTACATCAAGAACACCAAACCAGAGGCCAACGCCGGTGGGCTGCTCTTTTTATGTCATTTACACTCCCAGACCCACACACACTCACACACAACCCAATACATCACTGCCATTATTATATTCCTCCACTAGGTAGTAGCAGAGTCCAGCATTTTAGGCCTGCTTTGACTCATACAGTATATTCTGCTGTGCTGCCACCTAGTGAGGTTATCCCCACTCACTTTTACCTACACTGGAACAGTCTTGTACCCATGCTTCTGTGTGTTTCTGTGTGTTTCAGTTCTAGAGAAAGGTTTGACCAAGGCCTTGAAGAAGCTGGACGACTACCTGAACAGTGCCTTGCCAGAGGAGATTGATGCAGACAGCATGGAGGAGGAGAAGGGCTCCAACCGGTGCTTCCTCGATGGAAACGAGCTCACTCTCGCAGACTGCAACCTGCTGCCCAAACTGCACATAGTCAAGGTAAAGAGGGGGGAAATATTCATTAATGTTAATTGGTTCATTTAACCCTCATGTTGTCCTCGGGTCAAATTGACCCGATTTCCTATATCAATGTTCTTTTTAATTCCCCAGAATAACATGATTGATTCCACACAACGCTCTTTGCCAAGTACATATCTCAACTTTCATTAATTTTGGGGTGTCTTATACAATTTGATAGCATTTGGAGAAAAAGAATTGCAGTGGTTTTGAAATAGTATTGAGTAAAAGTTGACTTATTCCAGTCTGTGATGATCCATAAACATCCATTCCTTTAATTTTAGTCGAAATAATTCCTAATTTCTGCTTTTCTAGCTCAAACATTAGGTATCATTTCCTAAAAATTAGGTTTATTGACCATAAATCAACTGTAAATAAGTGTTACGTAGTGTTGAAAACGTCAAAACAAAGTGACAAACAGAGAAAAAAAGTGTCGAAGGTGTTGAAAAAAATGTAAGAAAATTTAAGAAAACGTTATAAACATCAATAAAAAGCGTTGATTTTTAATTTTGGCGGGAAGACAACACAAGGATTAAAATCCCTGACACAAAGATGAGTATTTGATTTGTATTATCTTGAATGTCAAGTACTAATGTTTGCACAGTTTACCCACTAAGAAAGCTCCGGGATTTCCATATTCCCCCTTAAAAATGCCCAAAGACGCGCAACAACAAACTTTCCATTATATGTTTGACATATTTTAAAATTGTCATCTGTGTTTTTCTTCTTCACATAGGCCAAATAAAGATATTTCAAACCATTAATTGATGCATAAAAGTAGATTAGAATGCAAGAAATGAAATCCATGATGCTCAAAAGTTCCATGGGTGACACTCAGACCCCCCACTTTAGATATATACGGTATATATTAGAAATACATAGATATATGTTTATATATATATATATATTTAAACATATATCTATGTATTTCTAAGTACATATATCTACACATATGTGTATGTATTTCTAAGTATATATATATGCACATATATGTATGTATTTCTAAGTATATTTATTTATACTCATATATGTATGTATTTCTAAATATATATATACACATATATGTATGTATTTCTAAGTATATATATATATATATACACATATATGTATGTATTTCTAAATATATATACACATATATGTATGTATTTCTAAGTATATATATTTATATAAACATACATGTATGTATTTCTATGTATTTACATATATACAGTATACATACACATATATGTATGTATTTCTAAGTATACATATATATAAATATGTAGATATTAAGATTATTTTGTGGCCTTTTAGGCCTCTATTTGATAGGAGAACTTAGACATGAAGGGGGAGGGAGAAAGGGAGAATGACATGCAGCATAGGGCCACATGCTGGGATTGAACCAGCGGTCGCTGTAGGGAGGACTGAGCCTCTGTAAATGGGCTACACGTGTTACCAGGTGAGCTAACCAAGCGCACCACTTTAGATGTTTATGAAGTGGGGATGTATGAAGCAGCCTTTTATCCATAGTCAATGTAGTTCCTGCAGTAGATGGGGGTCAGGGAGACCCCAGTTTGGAGGGGGTCATCCCTCCAACCCTTTTAGGGCCCTATGTTGTTGATATAAACTAATACTGTAAGAGAAGAAAAAAAATCGAAATCAAGGTAAGTGTACGCTTAGAATACTTTCACCGATTTCCTTTGCTGCCAAACAGCCCTTTCTGACGGAGGGGAGCCGTTATCTCCACCTATGGTCTCTTAAAAGCCACCAAACTACTTTCAAAAACAGGACTTTTACCTTGCACAACACAGGAGATGCTGGTATACTGCGGCCCTGATTTACTTTGGTGAATCCGAACTAACGCTTTAAAACCCAGACAAACTAACCGATCAAGGAAGATTTCTTTTAGGTGGGCTTTTTTTTTCCATTAGCATTGCTGTCCCGACTACATCAGTCCATTGCTTAGCTTCCGTGTTGGTGCTCCAGCCTGCCCCTCCCAACTGGGGCCATGCTGACCACCATCTACTCTAGGTAATTAACTGACTATATAGATATGTGCTGTACCTTATAACCCCACTTTAAAAAAATCGGAACTATCCCTTTAAATTGATGTTTGAATAAGTCATAGCATCTCACACCAGCTTTTTCTTTCCTCTCCTCTTTTTTCTGGAAAAAGTCACCGCAAAATTGCTAGCGCTCATTTAAACTAACCCCCCCATCATCACATACCCTTCACCATACCTAGAGATTGGCATGGTGTCATTTCCGTTAGCTTAATAACTGGTTTGATTTGCATTGAGAGATGATCTTATGGAAAATTCCCCATGCCTATCTCTATGTAGGGTGAAGGGTGTGTGTTGATGTGGGGGGGGGGGGGTATTTTAATTCCAAAGGCCATAGGAACTTTATCAGGATGCATAGTATCCTGATCCATGAAATGACTGGCCTTTAAAAATAAAAATCTGCCTGCTTCTATGGGAATTTAACATAGGGGTGTATATACTTATGCCCGCTGTATTTTAAGGAATTTATTTATTTACAATACATTATTCATTCACAAAGAAAATTGGTGTCCTTAAAAGGATGGATTTTCCAAATTCTTTGAATTAAGGCGTTAAGATCAATTTCCAAAAGATGTATTTTTATTCCTCTTTTTAATACTACTTTACTATGCTACTTTCTCAAGCCACTGTACATGACAACCCCCCCCCCCCCCCCCCAAAAAAAAACCCAAACACCCGGGGATTGTTAAAAAGTCATTCACTTATTAACTGAAAAGAGTAAACAGGCTGAGAGTAAACAGGCTGAGAAAAAGCATGGTGCAAAAAAGCAAGTTGCAACAACTCATCTAAACCATTCCCTCGTTCCAACTTTGCCTTCTCTATCAGGTCGTTGCTAAGAAGTACCGTAACTACGACATCCCCTCAGACATGTCGGGGGTGTGGCGCTACCTGAAGAACGCCTACACACGGGATGAATTCACCAACACCTGTGCTGCTGACGCCGAGATCGAGACCGCCTACAAAGACGTGGCGAGGAGACTGGCCAAGTAACTCGCCAACCAACCCAAACAAAAATAAACTAGGAACACAAAAAACACATCTCTTTTCTACGGAAGAGGATTAGGGCCACTGGTAAAAATGGATTTGAGTTCTGACTTTAATCTAAATTCTGACTTTAATCTAAATTCTGACTTTATTCTCAGAATTCTAACTTTAATCTCAGAATTCTGACTTT
>NC_045750.1:24025204-24033806 GCF_008692095.1 Etheostoma spectabile
AATTCTGACTTTATTCTCAGAATTCTGTCTTAACTCTCACAATTCAAACTTTAATCTCAGAATTCTAATTTTAATCTCAGAATTCTGACTTTAGTCTAAATTCTGACTTTATTCTCAGAATTCTGACTTCACTCTCAGAATTCTGACTTTATTCTCAGAATTCTGACTTCAATCTAAATTCTGACTTTACTCTTAGTATTCTGATTTTATTCTCAGAATTATGACTTTAATCTCAGAATTATGACTTTATTCCCAGAATTATGACTTTACTCTCAGCATTCTGACTTTAATTTCAAAATTCTGACTTTATTCTCAGAATTCTGACTTTAATCTAAATTCTGACTTTATTCTCAGAAGTCTGACTTTAATCTAAATTCTGACTTTAATCTAAATTCCGACTTAATTCTCAGCATTCTGACTTTACTCTTAGCATTCTGACTTTATTCTCAGAATTATGACTTTACTCTCAGAATTCTGACTTTAATCTAAATTCTGACTTTATTCTCAGAATTCTGAGATTAAAGTCAGAACTTGAATACATTTTTCACCAGTGGCCCTAATCCCATTCCGTACTTTTCAACATACATGTGACTGTCCTTTTCTAATCGCCTTCAGTGGCATTTTCAGGAACCAGAAATAATTTTTGTCTGTCACAGTACACAGGTCCGATGTCACAGAAGTTAGAGGGAGGCTTATAGGCTCCTGCTTTACAGCTTTATATGGTTTTGCAATTACAGAAATGGGGAGCAGAAGATAAATCAAGCACATTCAAGTTAATTTGCAGGGCTTTAAATCACGTTCAAATGTTGCTGCTGTGCTGTGAAACTTCTGACATAAGACTCTCACTCAAACATGATGGTGTCCCGTCTGTATTTATTTCTCATAACACAAAGCTCTCTTTCATACAGTACATACTCCACCGGTCCGCAGGGCCAAACATTTTACTAGCTGCTGATGTCAGGGCCGTCATTCCCAAACCCGCAGAAGTCTAGTCTGACTCCAGTGTTTATTATCAAGCTTTTGCTCCTGGGGAGACACCTTGATTCATTTCTGATTGATTATTATTTTGCTGAAGATGAATATTCTGCGATCCGCAGATCCATTTTGATTGTCATTACTGTCGCTGTAGTCGTTTTGTTTCCTTGAGCTTACACATATCTTGAAATTCACTCCTGCTTCTGAAATATTGATTTGAAGAACGACTGTTTTAATAAATATATGAGCTTCATAATGTTAGATTGGAAGAACAAGACTTGCTGACGAGGGCATTGATAGCTTTGAACAAAGCTTCTGATTTATTTGCATGCATGAATCTGTTTGAAATTGTATTATTTAAGAGCTTCTTTTTAAGATATGAAAAATCCTCAATGTGCCTTTATTTTGGAAGTATAAAAAAATCCATGCCAATGTCACTGATGGACTCATTCTGAAAGAAAATGTAAAGCAGCCAGAGCTGAGTACGTGTTCAGTCAAGGTATTGATTTTGTCTTAAGTTACACATGATATTATGAATGGAGAGAGTATTTATTTAGCAGCCTCAATCAAGCCTGATTAGGTAGAGCCATTAGTGCCTGCGATGAAAAGCGTGTTCCAGGCCAGGTCCATGCTGGTCAGGAGCTCTGCCCTCCAGCCCTCCATCAGGGAGACATTTCATCCACTCTGAGGAGCCGATCAACCTCCACGGGCTAAAGTTCAAGTTCAAAAGTTCCATTGTCCACACAGAGGAGGGATGGAAATTTGTCTTGGGGCTTATCGTCTTTGGCTTGGTGTCAGGACTGTAGCGATACTTCCTTGAAGAACCATGAGGCTCTTGTGTGGTTTGGACAAACATGTGATATGAAATTGGAGCATGATGACTGAGAGCCTTGCTCATTGCAAAGCTCCACAAATAAAATAATATTTTCACAGATCTGCTTTTTTGCCTTTTTTTTTTTTCTCTCTTCTCTTTTCCACCTAGGTGATCAATCAACATTGATACTTTGGAGGTTGTCAAGAAGGGGGGCGGGAGGTCTGTCTCAATGATAGCAAAAGGTAGTGGTGCTGGTGGTGGAGCCTGGATCGCCATCTTGAAAAGGGTTAAGTGCGCCTGACTGAGTTGATCAAATTCAGTGGTGCAGTTCTGTTTCTCCATCCATAACAGAGAGAGAGAGAGAGAGAGAGAGAGAGAGAGTGATGACCGTTGACAGGCTTAAATAGAGGCTTCCATGCCAGGGATCAAACGCCATCCCTCTTCTCCACTCTCTCATTAAGACGGAAAACCCGAGCGCCGCCATCCGATCTGTCTCCATTTTTCCTCAAAGGAGTCTAACTTGAAAGATCTGCGCTTGTCGGATTTACAATGGTGGGGCGAGTGGTGTTTACTGAGACGCGGCCTTGCCAGAAACAACAGTCAAAGAAAATAAATGGAGCCTGCCTAGTGTTTCCACAGGAGTAAGGAAATATGGAGCGAAACTTGTGCCTTGCTGTTTGGTAATTAGTACCTAAACATCCCTGTCCTTGGATCCCATCGCTCACATCCAACATTTCTGCAAGCTGGATAATATACAGTGGAGCATTAACGTCAAACACGTCTGGTCATGGGGCCTGGCACGCCACATTAATCTGTTATTACACTCCCAGTGGATCTACCAGTCGCTGGACTTGGCCAGGCCATCATAGCACGGGGAGTCCACATGGGCTGACAGGGACTCACACACACACACACAGCGCACTTTTATAGCCAGGTTTAGTAAACCTTTTCAGCTCAGGCATAAATTGTCTAAATTGAGCCCTGCTTTGAGACCTGAGCTGATTAAAACAAACTGGTGCGTTTGACATGTGAGGACCCACCAGAAACAGACCTGTGATCCAATTAAGGGCCAGACCCATAGTTAGACCTCAGTGCTCCTTCAGCGGGCTGCTTTCCATAGATATTGCACTCAGGAGACAGACACATATGTTTCAGCCTGAGGTGAAGTTTGGGTTTACCTCATACTGTCTCGCTATTTTAGTCAAAACCCCGTATTATCCATGTCCTTTAAGTGCAAAAGCAGCAGAAAGGGCTTAATTTGCTGTGTAATCTCATACGATATCCAGTTCTGCACTTCAGATCTTTTCTGTACGAGCATACATAGACCAGACGTAACCCCCCCGGTTTGACATTGACAGAATGTAATCATAATACATCTGTTTTTCTGAATAAATACCTCTGAAGGTTGTTTAACATTTAACTGCTGTATTGAAGGTATTTCCAGAATCCTCGAAGCCTCTTCTAATCAGCTGGATGAAAAAATGTGTCCTGTGACCCAGCCTGACCCGAACCAGACAGGTATTCTGTTTTTTAATATCCGAATTCTTTTACATTTACATGAATATTTACCCCTTGAAATAGACTGTGTTGCGTTCATGCGTTGCTGTGTAGACTACATAACAAACCCCAGCTATGAACAAGAATTAACAGGGGTTACAGACACAGTAGAAGAGATGAGGATGTAGCAGGGAGAGTGTCAATGATCTCAAAACTTGTAAGCAGGCAGTAATCAATAAAACAGGATACAGAGCACTAGATACTAGACACAGGCAGACTTCCTGACTCAAAGTACGACTGACCCCCGACCACGGGAGCACACAGACTAAACAAGGCAACAAGGGTAGTAACGAGAACCATGTGACGTGAGGGCTGACGAACAGGTGAAACACATCAAGGCAGGGCAGCCAATCAGAAAGGTGGGAACACACGGGGCGGGACGTCAAACAAGACATGACACATGGGACGTGACCCTACAAAATTAAACAGGAACTAAACAAAAACCTTGATCATAACGGACGTAGCCCACCGCAGACCGCAGGTCTATCATTTTTTGTTTATTTTTACACAATATTTTCACAAAAAAGAGCTTGAAGCACCGTGTCAAGTAGGCTGAACCTGAACATCATTTTATCCAGACACTCTAATTTGTCCGATAAAAAAACAAGTTTAAAGTGGTTTTTCATCAGCGATAATTTTCTCTTTTGATGTTAGTTTCTATTCTATTATTTTCATAAAAAAAAAAAAAAGAATCCTTCATTAGTCCCACAAGGGGAAATTACAATTTACACTCTGTTGTTATCACACACAGGCCTGAACTACACACATGCTCAGTACCTATACATGCACCAATGGAGAGATGTCAGAGTGTGTGTGTTGTGTGTGTGTGTGGAGGGGGGGGGGGGGGCTGAGCAGTTTGGGGTTCAGTGCCTTGCTCAAGAGCACCTTGGCAGTGCCCAGGAGGTGAACTGGCACCTCTCCAGCTACCAGTCCATCACCATATATTGGTCCGTACGGGGACTTGAACCAGCAACCCCCAACTCCCCCACGGACTGTGCCACTGCCCCCCCATATGTAGTTTTTTATTATGGCGCACACAATGAGAAAGGACTTTTCTGACTGCCTGGATGTATATGTATGTATTTATGATCTAAATCCTTTGAGCAGGGATTATACTTATTTTTTGGAATACACCAATCACAACATCAACATCACCCTACTGAGAAGGGTGACAGCTGACGTCCTGCAGGCCCGAGAAGGAAGTATCTAATCAGAGCACGGCCGCCCACGACATTAACCATGTCCTGACAGGAGATCATGTTTAAAGGGCGGACAGATCTGCAGAAGACGAGTCCTCGTCTCTTCCACTCAGCGACAGAGAGCATCTAAGAGAGTATCAGGTTCTCAGCAGGTCCCTCGATCCCCCCTCCGCTCGCCTGCCCTTGGAGGTTTGAGTGACTTGTGGTGGAGCGATGGGGATTATTGATCTGCCTGGCGCGCGCCTGCGGTTTGGGGGTAAGACTGACGACCTCACCAGAGAGAGTTCTTGGCACGCGCCGGCCCCTGTCTTAGATTAGTGGTGCAGCCACGTGGATGCTGGGACAGGCCTGCGTGGACAGTCTGAGCTCTGAGCCAGGTGATCGAGACACATTAAATAATCTGACCCACATCTAGGCAGGAGATAACAATAATCATACAGTATCTGATTCTTTTTTTGGAAGGGGAGTAAGAAATGATGTCTGCAGACAGCAGAGCCCGGGGGTATTTATGCTCTCTGTTAGACTTACTGGTTAGGTTTTCAGTTCCAGTTGTGGACCACATTAAATAATCCATGGTCACTGGAGAAGGATGTGGACACCGTGCTAATATTGTGAGATGATGATGTCAGGTATTGATACCTGCTAGTGAGCCACAACTTTCCCCTCTTTGCCGTGTTCCAGTGCATATAACCGCACTGCGGCGACCACACTCGCTATACGACCGCACCCCCATCCATGTCGGACATGTCTGGATCCTCAGCAGCCCTCACACATCCGCGCTGTCAGGCGGGCGCTCACTTTATCATTCCTAGTTGTAAATCATTGCTTCGCTTGTAGGAAACACGCCGCTTTTTTTTAATTTTCCAGTCAGAAACCATAAAACCCGCCTCTAACACGAGTCATGATCCATGGAGACTGAGAGGATGAATATCTAAAGCAGAACCAGACACGACGGCGGGCATCCTTCATCCCCCTTTTTTTTTTCGCCTGGCAAACCCTGGCCATCATTTTCCAAAAAAAGCCCCAATATGATCTAAGTGTCACCGGGGTTGTACGTCATTCAGCAGCGCACTGGAGCTCACTGCTCTGAATTACCAGTCCATTAGTTCTCAATTAACACTCGCCTGATCAAATTTGAACAGTCCTTCATGTGACAGGAAGAACACATAAGGCTCCTTCATGCTTGAGTTTCAGGCAAAGATGGGGCCCCTGCCCACATTTTTGAAATTTTTATTGCCTGGCTGAAACCTATGGAAAAGGCCTGTTTTGCATGAATATTTGGCACAGAGCGGAGGTTTATCCTGTCTTATGTTCTGTGCACTCTGTCATGCTGCAACAGTTTGCCATTTTTTGACAGTTGAGACGGTGTATAATTTAAAACATTGACATGAAGCGGAGGCCTCGGACAAAGAAGCCTTTTGTTTGTGTGTTTGGTCGCTGTCCATGGTCCTGACACTCGCATTTTCACAGTAATTCCTTCTTTTTTTTCTTCTTTTTTTTTTTCAGCCGGTGTGGCCCTGTCTCAGATTGCATAATATGAACTGGCAGAGTCATCAAATGTATGCATTTTACGTTTCATAAGTGCACTTTTCTCTGAGTTGCGTTTCACTTAGCAGCAAATGTTTTTATGGAATCAAATGTTTCCAAAAGCAGGGGCGCTTTAATCGAGTGATGAATGGATTCTGGTGCTGGATCTCAGGCCGCCTTACAACCTACCATGTCTGGGAGGTTCTGGGCTAGTGCCTGGATGCAACTCGCCTGCCAATTGATCATGTCTTTTATTACAGGTCAGAAGACAAGTTGTCATTTACATCCCCCCCCCCCCCCCCCCCTTCTCTGTGAGGGTGAAGAACTTTTCATATCATATTATTGAGTGAAACCTTTTGTTCGGGCTGGAGACAAAACGTGGGGTGTTGGAACTTTACCACTAACATAAAAAGAGCTAGTTTGGCGACATCCAGCCTGCCTTTGGCTGTGTGGGACACCGTATGGGTGGGCCCCTCACCCCGGTCCCTGAGGTTAAATTAAAAGAAAAGCCACTAGAGTGCGCCAAAGTACATGGTTATTGTTGACTCAGTTGGAAATTCTCCTGGAGCAAGAGGGGGATTGCTCAATTACATTCAGATCAAATTAAGATCAAATTTGTGGTTTTATGGTGGGGCATGGCCTGAGCTCAAAGATGGTCTTCCTCTGAGACATTAAGGTGGCCCCGTCGTCATTGGTTACCATCCGATGACATCACATTAGAAAGGTTCAGGGAGGTCAACGCTGATTTGACAGGAGAGTTCCCTGCCCTTCCCTGAGTTTATCGAGGGACTAAATGAGAAATCAAGATGCATGAATTCCTGGAGAACACACACACACACACACACACACACACACACACACACACACACACACAGAGCCCTGTTAGTGGAGACGGAAACATAGGCAGAGATATACAGCTCTGTGAGTGGTATGGGACCCTTGAGAATCACTTCCCGCTTGAGCTGCTCCTCTGAAATCTTTGTAGAGGTCAAGTAAACAGTTTGTATGGGCTGTCAGCAGTGGGTTTGTGTGTGTGTGTGTGTGTACACACAGTCATCTGATTGGAGTGGGTTTGTATCCTCATAAACTCCTGTTTGTATGGCTCTTTGTTGAGTGCATAAGGAAGAGAGTGCAGTCTGCTGCTGCTTCTACTGCTGCAAGACTACTTACAACCTGGTATAAAAATCAAGCGCACATCATCACTGGCATCATTCTTTAACCACCAAATTCAACGGGGACAAAGTCCTCTTAAATGAGCCTGCCTGGGCTTTGCTGTCCATCCCGTGCATGTAGGACATTATGCTAATTTCTCTGGGTGTCTGGGTCCCGTTGCTACTCAGTATTGTAATTTCTAGACATGGCTGAAAACGAATGTGAACCTGAAACCAGCTGGAGCTTTTTCCATGCAATCTATATTCAGGGAAATCCCTAGAATGCTCCCAATCTGAACCTTAAAAAAACACATGGGATGGTGTAGCTCACCTTCTCCTCTCTCTCTCTCTCTATTTCAGCATGTGTACGTGCGTGTGTGAGCACACTTAGATTGGCTCTATTATGTCTTGGAATAATGTAAAACAGCTTCCCCGGGTTCTCCCTGTCTCTGTTCTTGTCTCCATCTCTCTGGTTTCCCAGTGTACCTTTGAAATGAAGCCATGGCAGTGGCAGTGGTAGTAGTCTGGCTGTGCCTCAGCCCGCCTCAGTCCCCCGTCCAAAGACAATGTTGGTGCAGACAGAGCGGCAGACCAGAGATGACACCGCTATATGGGCTTCCTCCGTCACAACACGCTCGGAGATCTACTTGTTTCAAAAAAACGATCACGCAAGTGATAACACCGCTGAATGTTCTTAATGGGGAATTACAGTGTGCTCAATGGTCGCCCATAATATTTAAATTGGAATCAGCAGACTGGGAAACCTAATCCAAATATCCAGAAAATATTGCTGATGAGCTCTAATCACACGCATAAACTTTTGAAATTAAATGTAAATTACCTTGGTTAAATATCCTAAAAGCACGTGTTAGTCTCACTCATTAAAAAAAATCTATTACTGTATATGTATTGTAACTAAATTCTAGGTTTTTGTACACTGGAGGCTTCAAGTTTCCACATCACAGTAAGTTGCATGTTCAAACCCCAATTTGACAGTTGTGATGTCACAAAATCCTGCTCATATGTGCACATCTTAAATAGTTTTTAAGTAAAGAAAGAAACAAATGCACAAAATATTCCCCCTCCAAGCAGACATCCAACTCTGCACATGCATCCTTTATAAAAAGTTACAAGAAGCATTTTTGAGCTGACGGGGGATTTGAAACTCTCATATCGACACTCAGAATATTTGGTAGATAAACTCTATACACACGCATAGTGTCTTTTTTTTTTTTTAACAAAGCTGTTGTTTCAGTGGAAAGAGGAGATTAAGAGAGAAAATTAAGTTACAAAATTCCTATTTTATTCTTAAAATTAACAAAATGTACAATCACAATGCCAATTTCACTCACTGTTGTCAGGTCTGTTTGTCCCTTTAA
>NC_045750.1:24033816-24034624 GCF_008692095.1 Etheostoma spectabile
AAAAAAAACTCAACTTGATGATGATATGAAACACACCGGCAAAATCTAGAGTCTCCATTAGTTTCCTGACAAGTGTTCATGAGAGAAGAAGCATAACAATAGACATAACAAGTCAACTTTACATAAGAACAGGGTACGGTATGGTTCCTGGATATCATACATGGTGATCATTACATGAAACAAGGTTTTTGGTGACCGTTTGTACGCCACATGTAACCAAAAGGAAAGAAAAAAGGAAAAAAAGAAGACAAAATGGGATGTCAGTGCTGCATTGATGTGTAAACACTTTTTAAAAGACCATTTCCTGTTCAAAGTTTGGAAGGAAAGATTAAATAAATCCCGACAGATGTGCATAGTTGCTATGGAGAATACATTTGTAATGGGAAAGAAGCTATAAATCACAACAATCGAAACGGTTTTTATTCGCTTTCTTGTGTTACACTGTAACAGCGAAAAGACTTTGTTGGGCTGAAGCAGTCGGGGAAATGTACTGTGACATGTTCGATTCCGTTAAGTGAGTTCAGAACATCCTCGGCAGAGACGGGAAAAGAGGCACTGCGTGCAAACCTCCAATGAAAGCTTGAAGTCTGATCCTTGGACAGGGCCATGTTTTTCTCGGCTTTTTCAAATTGGGTTATTATGTTACCTACATGTACCGAATATCATATTGTATGAAAGCAAGGAAAAAATGCTTTTTTTCCTAACAAATACCAACTGCCTTGTGAGATCTGATTCAACTCGAATGTAAATGGCTTGTTTGGCCAAGTGTTATCCATTCTGCGTGTGTGTGTGTGTGTGTGTGTGTGTG
>NC_045750.1:24034634-24043909 GCF_008692095.1 Etheostoma spectabile
CGTTGTGTCTGCACTGAGGACCAAAACCACGAGCCCTGCTGGCAGCCTGCCGTAAGTGCTGCTAGAAATAAAACAAGAAATAAGTGCTTTATGAAACAAACATACACAAGTCTCCCATATTTTTGGGGTTACCAGTTTGCCGCCAGCAGCTGCATCCAATCACCTCGGTTTTTTGCACTTTTTTCGAACAGCTTTCTTTATCATATTTCACATAGTAATTTCAAATTGGAATATATCAGACCTCCCCTCGTGCCACATGGGTTGTGACACCGGTACAGAAGCACCAGGCGAACAAAAGCAGAAAAAAAGAGGAAAATAAATAAATGTCTGAAGGAATGTCCCAGTCTCTTTTGTCTCTAACTGTGATATTTCCTTTTCAGTCTCAGAGACGGGGAAAAAAAAAGCAAAGAAACCAAAAAAGGTACCCGTGTGTGTCACACACTAAGACAAACTTTTTCAAAGCAACACATGATATGAACATTAGAACAGACTTGGCATGTTTTTCCCTAGAATCTAGACAGAGGATTCAGCCGGACTAGATATGAAAAGATTGCAGATTTAACAAATCTGTGGGATTTGAGGTCATCCAGAGATTATTCCAGTCCTGAGGAGTTCATGTACCGTGTAAAGCCTGACCTGCTGGGCGTGGCAGCGCCAGAATCACCTATGGGCTACATGTCAGTTTGTATAGAAATTTTGTATTTGGACAAGGAAATACATATATATCTGGGCGCATGTCTGACTACACAAACTAAAGAAATTTCCTCAACATTTAATTATTTTTCCCCATTGAAGCTCTCTTTCATGGTATGTTGCCAAGAGGCACAATACGAGTTATTGCTCAATAAATACCAAAGGTTTAATCCCGAGCCAAATGTGTGTCAACGCCTAGCGAGGATGTTGGGCTCTCAACGTGCGGAGCAGTTAAACTGAAAGTTACACCAGAAGAAACACGTTGCAATACATTTTTGGAAATTACATTTCATATTCGAAACGATTTAAATCTTTGGGCACTACAAAAAAAAAAAATTAAACCTCTCACTCTCTTAAATTACCTATAAAAAACAATTTAACTTAGTCATATAGATGCATCAAAAATATTCAGATTACACTTCTTTGACTCAAGTTTCAAATACAATACATAATTTATGGCTTTATAAGTTAAAACTGAGAAAACGCCTCAATCTACATCAACGTTTCACCCACAATATACAAGTTAAATTAATTGTTTTAAAGCAAATTTAATGTCCATACCACTTAGGTAACATATGTGTTACTCTCATCACTTGCTACTCAGTGCCTAACTTGCATCTTGATATTGTCGTAGTACAAAAACATGCTCTGCAAAAAGCCTTATTGAAATACAAACACTATACAAAAGAGGCAGTCTTTTACAAATATTGTTGAAGCATCCCTTCGCTCGTGGATTATAATAAAAATGAAATAATGTCTGATCCACTTGGGCCGAGTAAACTAAAATTGTCTTTCTCATTATTGCTGCGAGAATGATTCCCTTTGTAGTGCCTTGGTCAAAACACATTCCAGGAAGACAAGTCCATACAAGTCTGGTCTTATTTCTTTTTTTTATTATCTCAACCTTAATTTCCAAGCAAAAGGTAGAGATAGCCGATGAGAGCTCAAAATTCCCCTTTTCATTGAAAAAAAAGGCGGTTTTGTGCTTTCAAACCATGACATCAGTTGACTTCTAATCACCGCCCCCTTGGTGTTCTTCAGTACGGCCTCCAGACGGCTTCATCCATGCGGCCTCCAGAGTTGAGAACAGTCGGGGAGTTACTGTGGCTCCCGTCGCCGTCCACCCCTCCCTCCGTCTGGCTGGGCAGGTTGGGGTTCACCAGGGAGGTGCCCGTGGAGGCGCTAGTGCAAGGCGGGATCATCCTGGAGGGCGAGCGATCCCCGCCGGGAACCATGGAGAACTGGTAGGAGCCGGACGAAGCGCCGTAGTAGAGATAGGGCGTGCTGCTGGTCTGGAAGGGGCCGCTCTGGCTCTGGGTGGAGCCCGGGTAAGGAGGGGGAAGGTAGGTGTGGTAGTGGGCGCTGCCCAGCGACATGGCAGAGGTGACGGGCGGGCTGTAGGTGAACGTGGCCGGGTAGTGCATCCGAGGGCTGGAGAAGCGGCTCTCCGTGAGGGACGAGAGGCCCGGGAACTGGCGCTCAAACTGGCCCGGGAACGGGCTCAGGTCAGAAGAACCTATCGGCACACAGACACATTCAGTTCTTTAGGATTGACCAGCACGACAGATACCATCACGCAGGCAGAATTATTGACACTTCTCCTTCCCAGTGTGTCAGATTTGATCATGTGAACTGTTGCTTTGGACTCAAACTATTAAGCACTTTGTCTTTAATTGAACTTGACAAATAAGTCCCTTAAAATGAAACACGAGTGAACGGAATTGTATGTAATCAAATATTCAGAATCTATGAGAATATGTGTCTTTTTAAATTTTGAACGGTGATTCTCAAGTGGTGGGTTGGGATCCAAAAGTGGGTCGCGGATCCTTTCTGGATGGGTCGCAGACAGTTGGTCAAAAAAAAAAGAAAGAAAAAGGAATACGCGTCTGATTTTGGACTTTAATTTTGAAAAACGCACACGCGTCAGATCTGTGCGGCAGTCTAGCGCCGTAGCCATGGTAACCATCAGTTGATTAACATTCACTTTAAGTGTGTGTTGATGTTCAGAGGCAAGATGGCGAAGCAGAAATATGACCCGGAGTACTCAAAATGTGGATTTTTGTACACTGAGCGTCAAATTACTATCTAATTATTTCGTGCAGTTGTGATATTTAATTTATTTTAGTCACTTTTGTCCATGCAGTTGTCATGTTTCTGCTCAGTTTCCTTTTAATGTGCTCAGAAATGAACTTTGCACATGTAAATATGTGTATTTATGTTTTTTTTTTAAAGACAAAGTACATGTGTGTTTTATTTAAATATTATAAATATTAAATATGTTTTTTTTAAAGAAAGAATTTGATTGGTTTGACTTCTATAAAAGTGGGTCGCGACTTAATGACCTTGGAAAATATGGGTCACCGGGTGAGACCAGTTGAGAACCCCTGATTTAGAAGAATAGCATTCATCGACAAATATATTCATATTCATCAGCTTCCCTGGTGTTTTTCACGTCAACACATCAGAGAAGTCCCACGCATGCATCTGCCGTCACATGTTTACGCCTCTGCATATTTATGTTTCTGTGTGTGTAGGCGCATGTGTGTCTATATGACTGATAATGCATGCAAATGTGTGTGTGTAAAAACGGTGTGTGTGTGTGTTTGTGTGTGTGAATACTGTATGCACATAAAAAAAGCAGTTGGGATGAATCAGGAGCTGCACATGTGGAAACACTTTAAGCAGAAACAGTTTCCATGAGATCCATAATGAGGCAGGGCTGAGCTCTGATGTGGCTCCTCTCCTCGCCTCCCATCGGCTCCAGCATGTGTGTGTATGTGTGTGTCCGTGTGCATGAGCGCAAGAGAGAGAGAGAGAGAGAGACAGAGAGAGAGAGAGAGAGAGAGAGAGAGAGAGAGAGAGAGAGAGAGAGAGAGAGAGAGAGAGAGAGAGAGCTGAGAAGGAGCTGCTCCATCTCACCCTTCGTTCCTCTCTCCGCTTCATCCCTTGAAAAATACCCCAAAACCACTAACTGGCTGCGGCGAGATTTGCGCTGGGCACAGAGTTTAAGGAGAATAGGAGGTCCTCCCCCTCTCGCACTCTCTCCCTCCCTCCCTCCCTCCCTCCCTCCCGTCTCCTCTCAGTGGTTTAGTCCAGCCATGGCGCTCTTATCATAAATCACCAGGCGTCTTCTGTGTCACCATGTCTGCGTTGAGAGGACAGGGGGGTGGCGGGGAAGAGGAGGGGGACGCGGTGTTTATGTGCGGGGGGGAATTGCGAAGCCGGTTTGTCGCTAGCGTCAGATAGCATATGCTGCCAATTAAGGCCTTTAAACTTCCTCTTTCCACAAGCTCCGTTTGATTCTAATAGAAAGAGGAGGTGATTGTCTCCGCTGTGGAGCAGCAGTGTGATCTCAGACGGGCCCGCCGCTGTTCAATAAACTGACTCCTGCTTTTAACATTTGGACCTATGTGATTGCTGAAAGGGGGCCTTGTGATGATGAGCCAGATCAAAGTTTATTAGTTTAATTGTAACCAGAGTGAAACAATGTCTAAATATTTGGAAGGAGTTTTGCAAACTGTAGAACGTCACTTCTGAATTAGGTGTTTTACTTAACTGAACTTCTGCAACCGCGTCTTAGCAACTGTATGAGCTGGACTGTGTGAAGGTGTGTGTGGGGGGGTGGGGGGGGGGGAGACACTGCACAGTTTGCACTGGAGCATCCATATCAGCTTCTGCTTGTACTTGTCGGTATGCTCTGTGGATGGATACTGTTACAGAGCAGCCTGGCAAGGTGTCAACATGATCTCCAGAGATCTGAGAGCCTTAGTCACATCACTTAGAAGGCATTAAGTGCTCGAGGTGTGCGAGTGGGTGAAGGTGGGCGGCGAGGTTTGGGCCTGTGCGTATGCGCGTGCTCGCACATGCGTGCGTGTCACTTTGAGAACAAAGCCTGACGCTCAACAGATGAAAGCTGAAGGGAAAGACCAAAGTAATCAAGGCTGACAAGGCAGCTGGCTGGATTTTAAACCCTTTCTAATGCAGAGTCACACGGC
This sequence comes from Etheostoma spectabile, assembly GCF_008692095.1. Classification (NCBI taxonomy): domain Eukaryota; kingdom Metazoa; phylum Chordata; class Actinopteri; order Perciformes; family Percidae; genus Etheostoma; species Etheostoma spectabile. Next base: position 24,039,323 of record NC_045750.1, read on the forward strand.
CGCGTCGCGTAATCACTCACCCTCGCTCTGGGCGTTTACACACACACCACACACACACACACACAGTAGGGTGTAGTACGTTAGCAAAAGAAAACGGAGAAAAAAAACACATGGCAGTGAGTCAAACAGGTGTACGTGGGAGAAACTTGTCTGGCGGCATGTAGGGAGTTTAAAGGAGCTTTTACATCGGGGGGGGGGGAAATAGAGACAAATTGGAACACAGATGCTGCCGTCAAGGTGAACAAACTGGATGGACAATTACCCAGAATGCCTTGTGAGAGAAGCGTATTGCTATAAAGACACTTTATTTGTCAGTCACGAGCCTGTTATTATCCCGGGCCTGTTATTACCCGTACTCATGTGGGATCAAAGGCTCGGAGCGAGGAAAAAACGGAAACAATCATTTTTTTTTCCTCTACTGTCATCCACGCCATCCAAACCACTCTCAGAAGAGACAGTCGGACTCTGACTACATGCCTCATTCCTCTCATTTGAGAATGAGCTAATAGCAGCTCGCCGTGCTGTGTCCGTCTCTGGTAAATACTAGCACATAGAGTTTTTTTTTTTGGAGTCTTTGTTTGTGTTTCTGCTTTTGTCGTGTGAGCTTGTGTATGCGTGTCCGTCTTTAGCTCTACCTTTCCCTCATTCTTTCGCATTAGGAAAAAAAATCTGGATTATTTGTGGCAGTTTAGGCAGTGCTGATGGGACGAGGACACTGTGTGGTGTCCCACAGTGGCAGGGTCGGGGTTCTACCTGGCAGTCGTCTAGGCACGTCACTGATGGCAGGCAGGCCCGTGCCTCGGCTGGAGGAGAGGGGGGTGGTGGAGTGGACTGAGGGGGATGCCATGGGACTCAGGTAGGACGGGTACGTCTGTTCATACGACCAGGGAGGAGAGGACTGGGACTGACGAGGGTCTGATGGGGAGAGGGAAAGCAAGGGAAGGAAATGAGGAAGAGGAGAAAGAGCAAAGAAAGACAAAAAGCAAAAAAGAAAGGAAGAATAATTACCATTGGCCCATCTGATGGTTCAAATGCATTTTTGCTAAAATGGGTAATAACATTAACAACAACTGTAGACATTACAAGCATCTCTGTTTCCCTGTGCTAAGATTTTGAGGTAAGTATCAGTTGGACACGTTATGCAACATCCTCCTTAATGACACATCTAATGTTTACCTCCGAAGAGAAGATCTTCCTGTTTGCCTTATAAAACATTGTGCTCGCAGCTGAGGCACAGAGAGCATTGCTGGCACACAACCAGGGTGTAAACACACCAGCGGACAACCAAGAAAATAACCACAGCACACACACTTTATTGTGTTGCAACACTATTGTAGAGCATGAGAGTTGGCCTATATTACATTGTATGCAAGCTACTTTTTAATTGTCCTGGTTAAATGTGTGATTCCCAAGCAGGGTAGTTGCAAGGGGTTGCAGAGAGATTATAGACTTGCTGAACTCCTTTGGAAAAAATAGAAATCAAGAACCTACTGAGTTAGCTACAACTCCTGAACGCTATGTGTAGAGGTTGAGAGTGCATGAAAAGTAGTTAGCAACCGAGAAGAGGGATCAAAACAGTTGAGAAATATATAGATAAATGGTTAAAAAAGTTAGTCAAAAGTTATGAATAAACACTTTAAAAATTGAGTCAAAAGTTAAGAATAAACACTTTAAAAAGTTTGTCAAAAGTTATGAATGAACACTTTAAAAAGTTAGTTAAAAGTTATGAGCGAACAGTTTAAAAGGCTTGTCAAAAGTTATGAAAAAAAACTTTAAAAAGTTAGTCAAAAGTTATGAATAAACACTTTAAAAAATTAGCCAAAAGTTACGAATTAATACTTAAAAAAGTTAGCCAAAGTTATGAATGAATACTTAAAAAAGTTAGCCAAAAGTTACGAATTAATACTTCCAAAAGTTAGCCAAAGTTATGAATAAATACTTAAAAAAGTTAGCCAAAAGTTACGAATTAATACTGCCAAAAGTTAGCCAAAGTTATGAATAAATACTTTAAAAAGTTAGTCAAAAGTTATGAATGAACACTTTAAAAAGTTAGTTAAAAGTTATGAGTGAACAGTTTAAAAGGTTTGTCAAAAGTTATGAAAAAAAACTTTAAAAAGTTAGTCAAAAGTTATGAATAAACACTTTAAAAAGTTAGTCAAAAGTTATAAAAAAAACACTTAAAAAGTTAGTCAAAAGTTATGAATAAACACTTTAAAAAATTAGCTAAAAGTTACGAATTAATACTTAAAAAAGTTAGCCAAAGTTACGAATAAATACTTTAAAAAGTTAGCCAAAAGTTATGAATAAACACTTTAAAAACATTAGCCAAAAGTTACGAATTAATACTTAAAAAAGTTAGCCAAAGTTATGAATAAATACTTTAAAAAGTTAGTTAAAAGTTATGAATAAATACTTTCAAAAGTTAGCTAAAAGTTATGAATAAATACTTTAAAAAGTTAGCTAAAAGTTATGAATAAACACTTTAAAAAGTTAGCTAAAAGTAACGGATGAACGTCCAGCAGTCACTCCGAGCAGTTTGTACTGCAGTAAGATACATTGAAAAACATTTAGATCTACTTTGATATAACTAATAGTCTTACATAACATCTATTTAAAATGCATTCAAAGCCATTTGGAATGAGTCGGGTGCTAAAGGGGTACTTGGGTTCCTGTGACAGAGCTGGGGGGGGTTCGTCAGACAACAAGGGGTGTGAACCACCGCTCTAATTAAAGTAGTATCTGTATATAATACAGATACTACTGTCGCCCGTGGCCACACCGCTACGCTGTTTAGCCGTCCCTCAAATGATCCACTAACACCTCAAAGCCATGCCTGGGGGTAACTAAGAGCTAAATGACGACCTGTGACGAGCCTCCAGAGGTGTGGGAGCAATCAGGTAGCAGCCGTGAGAGATGGTGTTACCTTCTAGGATGGAGATGGATATAGTGACGGAGGAGAGAAAGACAGACGATCTCACAGGCGATGTAACATGCTGCTCTGGGCATCAGGATGCCTCCAGGCGGGGTTTCACCTTACATACAGTAAATGCTGCTTAGTCTGTGCCTGCTTGCTGATTCAGTGATACCCTTTGGGCTATTGATCAGAAAAGGTGTGGTGCAAATTGCAGATGTTCCTAATATCAATAAATTCTATTTTTTGCATTTTCTTGGAATAAAATTGACATAAATGGTAAGGCTGTCTAAGGTCTGTCTGAGATATATTCTATTAAGAATATATTTTTTTTAATAATATAAATAACAATATGGCAAATGCATAATTGCATATCAAATAATCAAATTGATGTTCAAAGCAATAAAGTGTGTTCCAATTTACAATTTTCTTGAAATTGTAAATTTTGCAAACTGACTTTTGATCATATACAATGATAACAAAAGTCAATATACTGTATGTTGATCGCCAGCCTTAATTAAATGCCTTGTATCATCGGAACCAGGCCATAAAAACATGATTTCATATATCAAAAGAAACAGGATAACCCAATAGGTAAAGCTATTTTCATTCTAGATATAAAAAAAAATAGGTTTCATTGTTCAGTACAGGGATTTAAGGTATTTGTATAAGTTCACGGTAAGACGCCTCTGATTCTAACTACCTGCAAAGGTTTTGCAATAACACTATTTTTGTATTATAAAGTTAATTCAATGACAAAACACACTGTCAACCAATGACCATGTAACCCCAGGGGATCTTTTCACATTAGGGTCCGATGTTTAAAATCGTCTCCAGAACAGTAAGATCCCGCTCTGTGTCATTTCACCGGGGTGGCCGCTTGCTTTAATGGTGCTTAGAACCGGTCTTTTCTGGGTCTTTTCTGGACAATCACCTGTAATCTGCGTCTGTCCCTGCGGGTTGAAGGAGTTGGCCCCTGTGTTGAGATTTGGCCGGGGGCCTTGAATTGGAACCGCCACTCTCACCCTCATCCTCTCAAGCTCACTAAGGCGGTCTGAGAAGAGACCAGTCTTGGGAGGGTCCTCAAGTTTCTGACGATGTCCTGTGGACACACAAAAACAGTGTTGTGTTGGTAAAGAGGTTACAGGCTGCAGTAAGGAAGGATTTGATTTGATAATACTTAGTTATTACCGCTGTGATATTGCAAGCAAATGATCTCAATTTGAGTGTTTGTTCTCTTGGCATGCAGCCTGTCAGTTATCCTCGCCAATGTTTTAACCCTCGCGTTGTCTTCCCGCCTACCTGTACATTTTTATTTTGGTTGTCTTTATTGACATTTTTGTGTCTTTCCCCTAAAGTTTTTGTCACTTTTTCAACATGTGTTGCCTTTTTCTGAGCCTTTTGAAATTGTTGTGGTTTTTCCCACATTTTTTTTTTTTTTTACATTTGTCACTTTTCACATTTTTGTCACTTACTTTTTACATTTGTTCCCATTTTAATCACTTTTATTGAAATTTGTCTTTTTTTAAATTTTTCTTTTTTGTACATTTGTCACACACAAGTTCTTTTATCAATAATTTTTTTCAAATGCTATAAAATTGACAAAAAACACCCAAATTCAATGAAAGTAGTGAAAGGAATATTTATTTAACTTGTGAGGAGCGTTGTTGGGAACC
>NC_045750.1:24043919-24052074 GCF_008692095.1 Etheostoma spectabile
CTTTTTTGGACAATTTGTTTGAAAGAAACCCAAATGTCTGATATAGAAACTTTTTTAAAAGGGGTCAAAGTTGACCTGAAAGCAACAGAAGAGTTAATGACTCAGTTCTTCTGTGTGCCATGCTTAACTTAGTAAGCGTAATGTGTTGTGCTCCTAAACAAAGAGGGGGTAAGGAGAAGTTTTTGGGAATGGGATGCTACATCCTGCTAATTAAGAAGGAAATTATCTCCGATCACCTTGCATGAGAGCAAAAGTTAGACGTGAGAGTGAGAAAGTGCATACATGTTTAGTTTTAACCTGAGGCTTCTTCCTCAGGTAAACACAAGCTCTCACGCCATCGCCCAATTATCCCCACAGGAGTTGTAACTCATGCCAAATATATTATATCTTTTCCTGCATTCCTCTGCCAATACCTTTACACCCTTTATATCCTGACTTTATTCTCATCCCTCTTTCAGGCTGGTAACTCTAGACCCCGCCAATATACAAATACAGTACACGCACATTGCAAACACATCAATCGAGACCACAAACACAACACAATGTGTCAATTCTGTCTGAGCCAGCCCATCTCTATCCCAGCAGCCCTATTGGCCCTGCAGCTAAACCTGCCCAGGGCCCCAGGTGTAGACTATAGTTAAGTAAAGGCGGGGTAGAAAGAGAGGCCTGTGCCCAAACAGTTCTTTTTATCACAGCCACAGGTCTGTGTCAGTACATCTGCCTGGTCTCGCACTAGTTCTCCTGTAAAGGTGGAAAGGTAAATATCAAGAGTAGAGTAGAAACTCCTGCTGTGCTTGGCAGAGCTCCAGTTAGCTCAGGCAGAAACAACAAGCTACTTCAGAATCCTGCCCAACCTGCCTATGCTGGGAACAAAGGCCTGGCACTGCAGCTCCATGACTGTGTGGGCGTTATGGAGCCAGAGAAGATCTTCAGAAAAATCAGCATTTCAAAGATCAAAGACCCCAGAAAAAGGCCTCACCGGGGGTCCTTGTGGACAAATTGTATAAAGGTGCTGACACACCAGGGTTTTTTTGCGACCTGTCACACAATGTTGCTACTCGTCAACACCTCCTCGGCTTCTTTTCGGAGATGTCAGTAACAGAAATCCATCTGATTGGCTATTCAGCTTGAGCCAATTCGTACACGAGAAGAAAAAAGTGAGAATAGCAAGCAAACGACTTTTGAGAGGCCACACACAGAAGGCTGCTTTCATTTTGCATCTTCATCACATAATACACATAGATACACATAGAGCTGTCAAAAATGACGTTCCAATGTTCTTGGAATAGTTCTATCTATTTTTTCGCCCATTATGTCCATAACATGGTAAACGTACAACAAGATACATCACTACTCATGTATGTATATTTATTTTAATATAAACATCCACCCACATTACGTAATAAACTAATAAATAATGTCCTATAGGCTACTGCAAAACTTAAGTTTACGACCGTAGACCTGTCTCCCTCTGCACCATGGTTTTGTGCGAGAGCCCTAGAGCAAGCAAGCTAGCTAACTAGCCAGTCGGCTGTACGGACACTAGATTAGAAAAATGTAACAACTTAATGGTTTATTCACACACTCTCGTCACAACGTAGCAAAGCACGGTATACATGCAGTTTAGTGTCCCAAATTCCCCGTAACATAACCCCATTTGTAAAGGTCCCAAACCCCTGACCAATCGGCTATTCTAACCCTAACCACTATAGGTCAAATGCCTAACCCCAACCAATCAGTGGGTGGCGTGACCATAGTGGAATTTGGGACACTAAACTGCACGCAAACAAGAAAGCACTTTGCTGGTGTTTTCTTGCCCCCACTGTCTCCTTCCAGGCAGCACGTTGGAGGCAAAAAACAACATTGAGCCACATTGCAATGGCCAGATGAGTGGCAACTACGGCAAATTTCCTGTAACCAGTGTAGCATGAGAGCATGTTGGGTGGAATTAGCAAAAATGCTAACCTGCCATCCAGAATGGATGACAGCCCGGCAGACGGACAATCTGGTCAGCAGCGGGTTGTGTAGTGAAGCGGAGGGGCCGTAGGCTGTGTTGCTGCTGGCTGATTTGGGCAAACGCTGTTTTGTTGTATGTATCATAGCATCGGGTTGGAATATCCAGTTTCTCTTTTTAGATGATGAATAGATTACCGCCGCCTGCTGGTATTGAGCGTTATTTCCTCTCATACAGGAGCAGAACGTACGTGCCAGTTGGTCGTCGACTGTTGTCTTTGATGTGTGTTCAAGGCGATGAGAGACGATGCCCCAGTCGGCCTCCATTGCCACTAGTTCTTGGCTGTCAGCCTGGTGTGTTAGCACCTTAAAATGTGTCCCAGTGACCTTCCGGCTGAGGAGCTTGGTCACAGGCCATCCCCACCTTTGTCTCTCTCCCTGCAGATTTTATATCACTCTAACCATCAAACACCAAATGACAACAAAATAATCTCTCAAAAATGGTCTCATCCTAAGCGTTCTTAAGCATTTTTCCACTACAGCAAGCTTTAAAAAAATATTTCAGCCACCTAAATGCTTTTATGAAACCCTCTGACTGCTCACCTCCAATTTATTTATTCTGGAACAACAATTTGAAAATGACAGGAGTGAAAATGCAGCCAGACGGACCGTGATTTGTATGACAATGACGTTACCGGACTGGCATTGTCCAGTTCAAAACAAACAGACAATCTCCTCATCCGCTTCTTTGGAACGTGAATAATATAGTCCACTTGAAAACCCCAGCTTACTGAAGTTTTTTGCTTTCTAACATAATTCATGGCCATATTTCATTAAAAATATTACTCCATCGTTTCTGAGGATAATTTGTGCCTCTCGCTGGCATTCCTCATCTCTCTGTGCAAGCTGTGCCCAGTCAATCATAGCGTTTCCATTTTCAACAGACCGAATTTCTATTCTAAAAAAGCCTCGGGATACAGTGCGGGCTTTGTGCATAGCCCGTCTCCTAGTAATGGGAATAAATAGCAATGGGAGACCGAGGGAGATGAGGGGAGACAGAGGGGGACAGACACGAGGGGGAGGAGGCACATGGAGAGGAAGAGACCCTGATGACCAGTAAATTAAGATCACTGGATCAGACAGGAGCACAGAGTACAGCGAATGGTGAAATAGTTAGAGAGGGTTTAAGATTTTTGACATCTTTAAGGAAGATCCCAAAATACAGACATACTGTATATTAACATGTATATTTAAGGAGATAAAGAAAATTCTGATGAGACATGACAAGCCAGCTCTCTGTCACTGGTAACTTGCGACTTGTCGTCGCAATTTCAGTAGCTCTCAGCTTTCACCCACGACCACAATGTCAAGAAACCTATGGATGCAACCAAGTTAAAAGGAAACCAATGTATCTTTTCCTCCTATAGTAATGCAGCATGTCAACCACCACATTAAGGTCCAATTTACACTCCAAACAGCCAGACCTCAAGTCTATTAGTTTAGCCTGCCTTGACAGTAAATACAGTTTTTTCACAAGTTAATTACACGTTTTAGACGACAACTGTTGCCAAACACAAGACGTCTCAGCTGTTTTATCGGAACCCTAGCAGGGCGGAGGAATGAGCCGGGGGTATTTAAAGGAGCGGGAAAGGCGGATGATTTCACTGCCGTAGGGAAAGTCCCTGAGATTCCCATCATCTCTGTGAAAACAGCGGAGATTTTCGATAGCGCCTGCCACTTCCCTGCTCAGCCAGCGGCCGGAAACATAGACAGATTCAGACCAGATGTGAGCAACTTGCGCACGCACACACACACACAAGAATAGACACATGCAAATACACATCTGTGCATGCAATAATGCACATTTGAACACATGCATCATGCATTCACCCTTGCCCATAACACGTACAGTACAGGCTCACACATGCCCATACAGACAGGCTAAAAAAGGTTAATAATGATTAGATAACACTGCTATAGATAGTATACCTAATCACACAGTAGCACACTGATCCTAGAGTAGTATTATTTCAGCTGTCCCAGATACATAAGTATGGATTCAACTTGCCCCTGCTGATCTGATAACAGTTAGTAGGAGCAAGTAGGCAAACAGAATGTAAGTCCTCTGTAATTAATGGCAGCAATAGATTGGATCCGAGCCTAAGCACAGAGATCTTTGACGGATAGTTAGCTGGTCCCTCATATTGTATGTCCTGGCTGAAACCACTCCTCCAAAGTTTTCATTTTTTTTTCTCCAAATGTTCAAAGGATTATTGGGATAGTTTTTGGGAAATACACTCATTTTCATCAACAACTTTCTTATCGGTAAGGTAAATATGCAGTCTTAGCCTAGCATAAAGACTGGAAACAGCTAGCCTGGCCTGCCTAAAGGTAAAAAAATGTGTTCAAAACAATATATAAAGTGTCAATGAGTGAGCTTTAGAGGTGCTGGTAGGTGGATTCTGTAACATTCGGTCAAAGTCAGGCTAGGTGTTTCACCGTTTCCGGTCTTCATGCTTACCAAAGATAATATTTCCTGGCTATAGCTTCCTATTTACTGTACTGACTGGAGAGTAGAATCAATTTTCAGATCCCTGCGAGAAAATGTTTCCAAAATGTCGATGCACTCCTTTAAAGAACCCCCACCAATGCAAGTTTCAGCTATCGCTACAGACACATCGCTAGCAAATTCTCCTCCCTGCAGACTGACTAAGAAACATGTGAGGAAACTGCTGAGCGCCAGAAAATTCTGAATAAATGGAATGATTTATAAATTTGATGTCACGTCATGCCCTCTAAGCCCTTCAGGCTGGTTTATGATCACTGGGTGAGCTTGGATGAATGTATCTTTGGGGCTGATTCAGAAAAAAAACCATGCTCATGGAGCCTGGGTTGAATCAGCCAGTCTGTGTTTGTGTGTATGTGTGTCAGTCATCTCAAAGTTGAACAGCCAGTAAAGTCGATGAATGAATAAACTGGGTCCATATTTCACTTTTTTTATTTGGAGCCCTCACAGTGGCCATGTTGTTTTGGTGAGCGGTCAGAAACAATGAATTATTTCAGGTGGCAATCTAAAACTGGCAGAGCGTGGCTCGAAAGGAAAAGCGCTGAGTGGGTGACAGCCAGACGCCCGTCTACCATGGGGGTCTGGTGTACAGGGAGGAGAGGGAGGGAGGAGAGAAAGAGAAGGGGAAAGAGAGGGGAGATAATAAAAACAGAATTGAGGGTGGGGGGGGGGGAGAAGGAAAGAAGTAAAAAAGAGAGGAGGTGCGGGAGATGAGGCAGCGAGCGAAGGAGAGAAGGAGACAGAGAGAAAAAGGGGAGCCAGGCTGTCGTGGAGCGCTGCCAGCCGTCTGTGTGGTCCATGCGTTCCAGCCTGGAGGAAGCAAGCCAGGCAAGGGAATGGCGCGCGCACACACACACACACACACACACACACACACACACACACACACAATTTCCAAAGGCGAAACATTTATTGAACACAAAAACGCATAATATACACACTTGTACAATATTGTACGAGGTTTAAAGAGCACACAGAGAGTTTGGCTTGTGTGTGCTCCCTCTGCACGTCTCTGCTCACATTAAAGTGTTTTGATTCAGAACAGTGGAGAACAAATCCCTCTGAGATGTTTTTTACTGCAGCTCCGGGCCAACCAACTCCGGACCCTCATTCATAATCTTTATCTCTTTTTATGATTCACTCTCTGCGTCCATTTCTTACTCTTTATTCTGTTGTCTTCCTCTCTGTCTCTCCCTCCCACTGAATGATTTTGTGTTTTGTGTTATAAAGGCCTTGGCACCTCTTCAAGGAACTTCATAAGACATTCAACTGACTGACTGCCTCTGGAAAAGCCTGCAGCCTTTTTTCTCTCTCTCTCTCCCCCCTCCTTCCTCCCTCCCTCCCTCTTTTCATTCCTTTTCCTCCTGATGTTTGGGTGAGTTTTATTTGTCCGGCACCCATTGTTAAAAGCTGTTTCGAGTCAAGGCAGCAGCAGATATGTGAGTAACTGTCTGTGAAGGAGAAAGAGTATTGGGTCTTCTGAAAGCGTCTTTAAGAACCTGGACAAAAGTATTATTTTTTTGGACATGTTGCTTGAGGACGTCACTGACAAAGCATTGTAATCCCAAAATGCCCTCATATCCTTTTATCTAAATAGAGTGGTAATATGTAATTAGCATCCAAGATGATCTTAGCATATAGCATTGAGCATACACAGCTGTTGTCAGAAACAAAGCCCAGAACTAACAGCAGGTAATAGTACCCTACTAGCGCATGTAAAGGCATGTGTGTGTGATGACACTGTTTGGAGGCCTTATGGTGTCATCATGACAGACATGTTAATGAAGGTGTCTCACTTACTCATACTGTTTCCAGCCTAGCAGCACTGAAGGTGGCAGCTTTAAAGAGTTGGAATGGGACATAGCCTAGCGACCACTCGTATACGGTTACTTTGGAGTGCATTTAAATGAGTATGGGTGTTAGTGCTGCATTTAAAGGTACAATATGTAACAGTTCTAAATATAAAATATCTAAAAACAACCATATTTATGTTATATATTTTTTGAGTTCTGTTCTTACACTGTACCAAATGTTTTGACCCATTTTCAAACAAATTTTATTTTTGACACAGAACACTTCCTTTAGTCGCTTGGTGTCATATTACCTTTCACCCTCTAGCTACGTCCGTCAAAACATCCAGATGATACGTCCAAGAGTAATTGTAAATCGTACAATGTCACAGAAAGTACTACTCCTAATGTAATACTGCTTCTTTTGGCACACAGCATCAATTTGTGATTAATTACATGCCACTTTGCAACACAATAATACAACAGAGACCTAATTTATTGAGACATTTCAATATTGATTCAGCTTAACGTTACTACAATGTGCTGGTTGACAAGTAGCTAATGTTTATGCTAATGCATGGTTGGTGACATTATAAGGTTACAACATTGTTCAACATGCTCATAAAGTAATTTTTAGTATGATTGTTTTGACCACAGATAACAGCACTGGGCTAACCCATGAATAAGTTCACCATAATGTCAACCGTATAGATAGAAGACTAATCTAATGCTAATTTAGCCAGCTAGCACACCAGGCAGCTGAGAGATCTTCTGCTGCCGACAACGGCCATCGAATGTCCTTGCCGTCCCAGAGAATTCCCCAGAAATCCCCACCCACACCCGTCTCTCAACCTCCTTGAGTAACGTACAACAAACTCTGTCCGCCCCAATCTTGAAAGCATCCAAAAGGTGACATTGACATGTGGAATATGATGTTATAGTGTGGTTTTAGCCACTGGCTAATGTTAGCTTGCTGGTTCCCTAGTTAACTGATCAGCTACCAATACAAATCAATTCACAAAACACGTAATAATGCTGGGGAAACGGCAACTATTTTATTGGAATAACTTGAATAAACTTGAATGGGGAAACTCTCATATTCCCATAATTTAACTCCCATAATTCCACGCAACTTCCCAACATCATCAAAAGTCAGTGTTTACCATCCATTGTTTTGCTTGAGAGACCCCTTGCAGTAGAAAGTTACATATTGTATATTTAATAGGTAAACTATGCATCATCCCCTACTGCCCATCTCACTTGTGGTGTGTCACAAGGCTCAGTTTTAGGCCCGCTTTTGCTTTCTGCTTCCTTGAGGGGACACTATTCACAAATATGATATTAAGTGTCTTTTTTTTAATGCAGATGACATCCATTGCTTTTGTTCTACTCCATTACAACTGTAACTTACTTTATTCACGTTTAAGAGTTTGACTGCAGTTAGTCCAAAGTAGGGCAGCAAGAAGCTTAACAGATTTAAGGGAGTGGGATCAGCTCATTAGGTCTAGCTCCAAAATACATCAGTCAACTCCTGACCCCTTGTGAGCTGGACCACAGCCTGAAGTCCTCTGGCAAGGGTCTCCTGGCTATTCCTAGGTTCCCAGGTTGCTATCTAGAGGCCAAAGGGCCTTCGCTGACAGGACTTCTTAGCTTTAGATTCTTTCATACGTCAACTTCATGGATGGATAATGCTCATAATTTCCAGTCTGCTATTAGCCACGGTACTATATAGAGTGATTTACATTTTACTTGGTCTTCCCCTTTTGTCTGTATAGTATTAGTATTTTATCTTTGTTATATATATATATATATATATATATATATATATATATATATATATATATAC
>NC_045750.1:24052089-24053962 GCF_008692095.1 Etheostoma spectabile
CTGTGTATATATATATATATATATATATATATATATATATACTGTATATTTTGTTAAGACACGTGTTAAGACACGTCGAGGAGTAAACCTCATCACCAGGTGCCCATCTTTGTTATATTTGTGCATTAACTTGTCCTAACATTTGCTTAAATATTTTGCTTAATTAACTTTTTTTTTTTTTTTTAAATAAAGGTCTGCAAGTATCACACACACATGCACAATACATTTGAATAAATAAATAAAAAGAAACATGAGTTACAAAATACAAATACGTGTGTGAGTGGGAGTATGTGTGTGTGTCACAGGAAGAGTTTGGCTTGGCAAACAGGTCTCCTGAACCACTAATATTGTCTGCAGGCCTGTAAGTAACCAAGGCCTCTTCACCAGACTTATTAACACCCTGACCAAAATCGAACCAAAACACGACCCTGTTCTCAGCCCAGAACCCCCCAGACCCAGCTGCTTCAAACCCCCGAGACGAGCCTGACCGCTAACCTCTGCCTCTGACACACAACAGACACACACACACGTCGCTTACACTCAGTTATGCACCGTAACCACTGCAATATGCTACAGCAAGACCCAGTATGTGTGACGCCACAATGGTTTTTGTCACCTCCTACGTTTGTCTGTCATCAATTAACTATAATGAGAACAGTGGGTTTGGACAGAAAGCCTAGTATATTGTGTTATTACGGCTCGGCTATTATCACTCAGGAAGTTTGTCTCAGCTGGCCGCAGCCAGCGTCAGGAGCAGCTGAAAGGAGACAGAACCACCTATAAAAGCACATTGGTTTAAACAACCACTCCCTGTCTATTAGCTCAAAATGACATTTAATGAGGCCTATTAGCTCTGCTCCAAATCAGCACTGTGGCTACACTAGACTAATGACACCAGTAACACACACTCTCTCTGCAAAGCATGTCATGGGGGTACACCACATGCAGCTGCAGGCGCTAGGGGACAGATATACATGCATTTGCAATCATATCTACATGAGCAAACAGACATGCATATGCACTTAAACACACAGACGCATACATTTGCTCACACGTGCTGAGTTGTTGGTGCAGTGGCAAACCACAGGGTAACCAAGAGCTGTCAAGCGATTAAGCACAATGCAAGCCACAGAAACCGAGTTAGCCTTCCGCTAATAACACAGTGGCCACAGAAACCGAGTTAGCCTCCCGCTAATAACACAGTGGCCAGAGGGACCTGACTAACCACTTACCATACCCACACACATACACTATAACCTCTGAGGAAATCATACCGCAAATCTTTAAACTAGGCCTCACTGATATTCGTCACTCTGACCACGCAATTAATTAGCTAAAGCTCAGCACCATAGTTCAGAGATACGAGCCCCGTTTCATTCGTGGGTGGTCCGACTTTTTCCACCAATTGATATTAGATGTGGAACCGCTGGGGAAATGACATCCCTCAGGAAGACTCATATGGCTACCATAAGGCTTATCAAACACGCCGACACAAAATGTCCTTCCTGAATGAGACACCCACAACTAGGCAAGTCATTAACAGGGAGCAAAAACTGCCAATAACATCAGGAAAAGTGTAAAAAACATGAATAAAAGCATAGAGTATGGTTACTAATTTTAGCTTTTTAAACCAGTTACCAGCCCACAATGAAATCTAGTTTTATTGTTAGCTTATTTTCCACAAAGAACACAGTTTTTACAGAGGAGGACCATAGAGTGCCAGTCTATGTCAGGCTTAAGGCAGCCCACTGTTCTTTCTCCGTGTGTCTCTGTGTGGAGTGGACCCCTCCCTGTAGGGGCCCGGTGTACCACAGGCCTCCTAATTACCCACTCGTTTAACACAAAATAGAGCTGTAATGGCTGACAAAGCACC
>NC_045750.1:24053972-24063633 GCF_008692095.1 Etheostoma spectabile
CATGTGTCAATGAAGCGTTCACAGATAGAATCACAGCTTTGGAGACAGCCGGTGCTCTCAGCTCCGAGTCTCTCCGTGCTGAAAACCTGGAGGAGGGGGGGTGCGGTTGAGAGGGCACATGTGTGTTTTGCCACCCTCCGACCTCGGCTTAATGACCCCTGAGAGGAAGACGTGTTCTGGCTGTAGTTTCTGGTTAAATTACACCGCCACTGCAATTCTGACCACTTAACAGCAAAGTAAAGAAGTTCAGGGGTTACGTATGATGACATATTGCTTGAATGAATGTCTTGAGACTGAAGTTAGAACATGCACACTTTGATTTTAAAGCTTTGTCTCAGACCACAAATTGTGCAACTGGAAGGGAAGAAAAACAATGGAAGAAAGTGTAAAGTCTATTTGCGATGCCAGACTCCCCTCACCTGATATCAGGTCTAGTTTAGTGACTCACTTCCAATATGTCCATACAGGAAGGCTTTATAGACACAAATTTAAGACTGCAACTTTGTTGAGACCAAACTTAGGCTTTTCTAAACAAAATCTTCTTCAACTCCCATCTGCTCGCCACCAAGTAACAGGACTTGTTTGAAAGTCATCTGACGAGGGACGGCAGATGCACAGGAAATGCTTTTGATCAAACAAGATGGCTTGAGAGGGAGGAGGGATGGAGGGGAAAAAGTGGGTGTGATTGTGACTCCATGTGCGTTTGACGACAAGCATGTGCCTTTGTTTCAGGGAGCGTGTTGATGAACGCTGAATCTCAAAAAGGTCTGGGGTATTTTTTGGCACCACGTGTCGGAGACTGATGGTGGTACTAATCCTACTGTCTCCTGGCTCCTCTGTGTCTCTGTGCGCCCTGGTGCCATATGTGACGGGGCAGTCGGGCGGGTGTGTTGTTTGGGATGTGATATTGTTCTATGAGACACCATGAGATGAGAATATGTTTTTTTCATGAATAGGGAGGAGGGTTGGGGAAACAGCTGCATGCCAGACAAGCTGGCACTAAAGGCTATAGTAAAGTTTTTTTTTCCTCCTCAGTTGTTTTTATATGGCCCATTAAAACAAGCTGATGCTAGCATTCTGCTACCCAGTGTACCCTCTCAGGAATATTCAGTCAAACTTTATATTTCTCTAAAACCATCACACAGGAGGCTGAGCTGCTTTCTGAGAGGTCAACTTAATTAAAAGTGTGTTGATTGCTAGTTAACACAATCAGAACCTTTTCCAGTAAAACTTTTTTTTTTGTTTGTTAATTAACTTGTTTTATTACCTCGTCAACATTTTAGGTGGGCTTTTGTTGCCATTGGCTGAGTCCACAGTCAGCCACACCCACTGCTTAGTTAAAGGGGCACTCCGCCCCTTTAACTAAGCAGTTTAGTTTACACATCATGCACCAGTGTAATGTCTTCTGTGGCTCTGGAAGGGGCTTTGTAAAGTTGTAGTAGTGTCTAACTGAAAGATGCTATTGAGTTGCATTATGGGAAATGGAGGATCCAGTGCTTGAGGGAGCTTAGGGGGTATTTTGGCCTACGCTCCTTCAATTTTGACCATTCTTTTTCTTGTACAATACTAAATCGCAGGTGTACCCATGTCAAAGGTGAATTAAAAGAAGACGTATGTTGTTTGTGTGTTTGTGTGTGTGTAAGCATCTTCCCATACTGTACTGTAATGTATGTGCGGGCCTTTGTACTCACTCCTGGGCTCACGCGGTCCGTCCACGGTGACCTTTATGGCTCGGTGGTAAGTGGCCACTTGTGGTGGGTTGGTGAATACTGTGATTGTCAGCGTGAAGCTCTTGCCTGTGATGACATCAAACAACATCAAATGACATACCATCTGCAAAGACAATGACCTGCATTCATTGCTGAACCATCCCCGAGTCACAAGTGTGGCTGTGATCACATAATAGCCAATACAAATGGGGAAGAATCTACTTTTAACGACAGACAACATTGGCTGTCTGAGAGGGTCTATTTAGGTTTGTTGGCAGAGCCTGAATGGAAGATTGACTGGAGGAGCCAGTATCTTGTTATCCAGACTTTCTCCCTGTCTAACCCAGTGTGAGTGGGCGAGAGGCATTTTAATAGTCACTTCCTTTCTTGATAATCCCCAGCAGTTGCTGCCTTGGGGAGTGAGTGAGTGTGTGTATGCTCCTATGTGCATGCTTGAGGAACGCTATGAATCAGAGAGCAACAGCCAAGTCAGCAGCAGCCCTAACGTCTGAGGTATGCAGATGCATCACGTAGCCATGGCTACGCACAGGAGAGAGGAAGTGGGGGGCAGGTTGCTGCAGCGACTCACTGGAGCAGTTGTCCATTCAGTCACAGCCACCCCCCTGTGTGTGTCCTCCACTCCCCTCTCCTGCTCTATACCCTTTCAAAGAAGGGATGAGATGATTCGGGGAGATAGCAGAGCACAAATGCAACAGGTGTCCCACGTACCTGAGGGGTGCATGTGGGTGATCTGTGATTAGTGATAAGTGGGACGCTACAACGTCACAGCCCTGCTTCCCGGAAATCATGGCTGCTGTCATGTGTCACCTGCGATCTAATTCGCGCTTACTGTCGAGGCAATCCTGCACACTGCTATGCTCTTAACTCCAATGATGTTATCACAAGTATCTGATTACTCTCTAAATTACCTGCCCTATCTATGCTTGCTGTATTCATACCGTGGCACCATGTCAGCCCTGTGACTATCAGTCCTTGTCCATCTCTACTGGCTCTCCCCGCCTCTGTGTGCATGACTTTTAGCTATCTTACATCCTATCACTTCGCTCTGCATGTTCTTATCTCGGGTATTCATTTCAGACACCTCGTAGTCTGATCTCCCCTGGCTCCTATGTCACTTCCTGTGTCTAGATTCTGTGTCACATCTGAGGGATGCACGCAAGGTCTCTGTGGCAACTGTGGTCTCCTGACTGCCTCTGCCTTCTCCCTTTTGACAGCTACAACAGAGAAGGAAACTGAGAAGAAAAGTCACTGGTCGAGCTGCTGACAGGGCGTATCACCATCAACTTATTGTCGGCGACCACTTTCTGTGAGACTTGCAGAAAGGAAAAGTCTGTAAGAAAATATTTCCAGTGAGTTTGGAGAATGTGAGAGCGCATCCTCTCTGCCAAATGTCAAATCGCAAATAAGACGATTTACCAACAAGACAGTTAATGATGCAAAGAGTTGCCTTGATGATGCCAAATATTCAGGGAATGCTTTTTGACGCATTGGAAGTGTGTCTCCGCCCCACCGCCTGAGGATATGTGCGGAGTGATCAGCTGTGGGGCTGCAGCAACACCCAACATGTGAATATGCCTGAACTGAGCTGGGTCACGTCAGGTGAACAGGGAAAGGATTAAAATCCTTACTTGTTTCTTGTTATCAGATCAACACTGTGTTGTGCAGCTGACTAGACTGATCACATACAATTTTTTAACTACAGGACAAAGATCCCAAGCAGGAAACAGTAGGTTATACAAGCATTTTACGTCTCACCTGGGTTTAAAGACAAAAAATAAATCAAGGACTCTACTTTTAAAGCAAAACGGTTCACCACTCAGACTTTAGGAGACGGGCGGTGGGGACTAAAGCCCGAAGTTAGAGACCATTATGTGGTTGCCACGGAGGGAATGTGACCACTAATCCACACCACTGAACCTAATAGCTCCTACTGAGTCGCGGCAGCGAGCAGTGAAGGGAGCGCGGAGTGTTTCAGGCCTCACCTCTGCCACTGCGGCCCACAAAGCGAAGGTCGTTGAAACGGGCTACCTGGTTCTTCATCACACCTGAGGCGTTCCGCAGCTCGGCGGAGTAGTTCTCGTCGTTGCCTGCCATTACTGTGACAACAGTCCCATCAGGTATGTCTCCCAGGGCAACCACCTGTCGGGGGCACAGAGGGCAGAAATTCAGGAACTGCTTAGGAAGTTTTACAAGAATACGCATATTTTACCCCCTTGAGACTCAAAATTGGCTAGATATCCTGTATATATGTACATATAAAGATAGTATATGAAGACATTTTTAAAGGTTGTTATAGAAAAATAATCAAATAAAGGAATTGCTTTGGTTTAAAAGCCAAGTGAAATCAAAGCATCCATCCAAATCCATTGAGCTCATGCGACAGATCTTGTTTTACATCATACCATCTTCCTTTCAATCTTGATAAATAGATTTAATTTACACTTCTCATAACACAAAACAAAAGCAGCGAGGCCTCATGTTATCATTTAGATTCTTGGATGCAGATAAAAGTGCATGAGTAGGCCTACAGAGCAGCAATAATTACAGAGCTGTAGTAATAAGAACGGTTAAATAACACATATATTTTAAAATGTGTCACATTTGATTTGGAGCCAGAGCGACAGCTACACATTTCCACTTTGGTGTGTCTTTGATCCATCCTTTAAATAATATCTGTCAAGTAATTAATAGTCTTTCCTGTGAAATATCATGGGAGTCAAAAATTGTCAAGACTTCAAAAATTCCTTAAGAGGCCTTGAATGTATAAACAATTAGTTGAATTATATATTTTTTGCTCAATAAAAGTTCAGTAAAATCAACATGTGAAGATTAATTACAATAATTTTGTATAATTATTAAAATTGTGGTTATAATAGGCCATGATGTGGTTGTAACATAAGTAACATGTTGTATAGTTTTTATAATTTTGTAACATATGAAAATAATTGCATAATATAGAAAACTGTAATTAATCACTATGAAAACAAAGCTTTGATTGTGTAATTATTCTTTGGCTGTGGGCTGGGGTGGGGGGGGGGGATCATAATCATTATAAATTACTACATTCACGTATTATTGTCAAAAATAAAATGCAAGTTGTGTTTGTTTACAAAATGTGAAAAGAAAAAATATATGAACGTGTGATTCTTTTTTTTTCTTTTTTTTTTTTTACATTTGAGATTTATTTGACCAAAACCTATTTTTACAGTGGTTTCCTGGCCCTTTAAACATCACGTTTCCTAAAACCTTTATCATTCAAATTTTCAGAATTTTTTCAAAATGTGAAAACATTTTAAAAAAGAATCCCAGATCACAGCTTCTGTCTGACTTGTAATGTTAATAAACTACAATTTGTGTCATTTGTGATAAAAAAATTTTTTTACAAACTGATCAATCTTGTTGATAAAAAGTGAAATGACACGAGGGAAGAGGACACACTCAACACACAACTCGGCACCCAACAGTATGAAAGGAATAGAAGTTGTATTAGGGTTTTGAAAGAAATGCATTCACTCTTCTAAAATGTTTTTTTTTTGGCTTAACATAGTGGTTGTTTGTCATTCTGAGAACACTGAATGCCATTGTGGTTTACCCTCCTTTTAATTTAGCAGCACATCACTAAGACTGAGACGGGGCTCACCTTAAAGGCGACAGGCAGCGTCTTGTTGCACCGCCAGTGGGAGGGCAGGACCGAGCACAGAAAGTTGGGGCTGTCGGTGCGGACCAGCTCCGCCGGGTGGTCGGCGATGATCTCCGCCATGCTACGGTTTTCGTGGGGGCGCAGTCTTGGCACCGCCGCTCCTGCGTCCGACTGGCCGCCTGGAGAGTTCACATCGTTCATCTTCCCTGGGACCGGCTGGAGGCTATTGGACGGCGGACTGAACCTCCGACTGGCGCTGGGATCTACGGGGATTCGCATCACAACAGCGTTGATTATCAGAATAAAAAAGGCACCAAAGGCTCTCCAGCTCCTCTCCTTCTTTCTCTCTCTCACACACCCAGGGAGAAACTCCGCCACTGCTCGCTGAACCTCAGCGCGTCTGCCAATGGAAAATGGGACTTCGTGAGAGCACACCGCGTTTTCAAAACCCTTTCCACTACAAACTTTAGTGGGCGCCTTCAAGAGACATAAAATATACTTCTCCGGCAAAGAAAAACAACCCTTGAAAACTTGATGGTGTTTTAAATGACGAGCTCTTTTTTTTTTTTTTTTCCTCGGGGGAAGCGTCCATGCGCCTTAACGCAGGCGTAGTTTCTCGTGTGTGGATAGAAATAACAGCAAATAAAGGTCCGAACGCGTAATAAGCTATACAATTAGAACAAAAAAAGCAGGTATAAAATGGAAGAGTCGACCCAGATGCTCAGAAAAGCGCTGCTCCAGGTGCGTCATTGAAGTCTTTGTGCCAAACTGAAAGGCTCTCTGAAAGCCCGCAGGCGATGAACACACACAAAAGTTTTCAAAGTCAAAGGAATAAGCTTTAACAATACTAAATAGAGCTATTTATAACCCCGCGGCAGCTGCAAAGTGTACATATTTTCGATAAAGTCTCGGCCGGTGTTGGACAGGCCTATAGGGTTAAAGTGGCTGATGAAGACGGAAAAAAAATGCATCGCCGGTGAGATGAAGGAGGCGGAAAATAGAATCCCGTTTTTGTAGCCGTAAATGTGGTTAGTGTTTGGAGGCCGGGGTTTCCCGTGCTCAGGCTTTTTGTGGTTTATATAGCTCGAGCGCCCAGCAATTATTGCGCTGATGCGATTCCAACACGTGGTGTCTGGAATCAGATCCATTCCCTCCGCCATAATCTATCACGCCTATATAGACGGCCGGACAGGTCTCGGTGTAATGTCTATACCTTCGTGAAACACACATGGGGCAACATTTCACGCCTTCCCCCCCCCCCCTGTCGTTATACAAATGCGAGTTCCACTCAGCCTCAAGTACATACCGACATGTTAACGCACCCCTGGACCGTCTGCGCGCTCCTAACTCCGGGGATGGTCATTTCCAGTCACTAAGGTATCAGTCCATCCGTCCGTGTTGTGTTACCACCTGTACGTCCCGACAATGTGATGTGTTCAGAGAGCCGAGTGTGGGTGAGAAGTGAGTTCCAGTCCATAAGGTATAGGAGTGAGTGAGTCACCGGAGAGCGGTGGGTGAGTCAGGTAGAGGCGCAGCGCAGGAGTAGAGTTTCACTCGGTCGCAGGGGAGAGCTGTTGTGCAGGTGTACAGGTATTCTCTGGGCTTTCATAGCTTACACCCCCCCCCCCCAATTTGGCCATTTCTCTTTTCAGAAAGTCAGCTGGTTCAAATTTAAAGTCACAATCTGTTATATCTTATACTTATTGTATTATTTATTCATCACTCTCATTCTCTACTTCAGAGCTGTTCATGTTGTGATATCATAACATAATAGTATTTATTCCAGCACCCTTTGCACTATGCTCCTAAATTAAAATAATAACTATCATAATTTACTCCTGCATACTTTGCATTCTTCATTGCACTATTGCCTCAACCGTATTTTTTCTGTTTATAGTGTGTATATATTAGTAAGTATATATTTTATTAGTGGTTTGTTTTGTAGGTGTAAGTGTATTGTGAGCAATGATGATCCAAAGCAAAATTCCTCATATGTGTCCTCATACCTGGCAAATAAAACTGATTCTGATTCTGATTGTAGCCTATTGTATCTACAATTTACAATTATTAGCAGCGCCAACATATGATTTCGATAATAGGTAATTATGCACAACTCCTATTCATACGCATATCTTAAAATGACAGTGGTGGATTGCAATTAAGTACATTTACTCAAGTACTACACTTTGAGGTGCTTGTATTTCACTTGAGTATTTCCATATCATGCTACTATTTGTTCTCCACTACATTTCAGAGGGATATACTGTACATATGTATGTATTCTGTATACTACACTACATTTTACTAGACAGCTTTAGTTGCGTTGCAGGTAAAGATTTTACATAAAAAACATATGAGGAATTTCTAAAATACGATGAATTGTTTTTGAATAAACAGTATTTAAAGTATTTGATATTATCTCTTCCTCACTAACATAAAAAGTAAAATGACACCAACAAATCAGCGTGTGATGATAACTGACAATACTTCATTAACATAATATATAATAGTATTACACTAGCAGGGGCCTCTTTCCTGCTTTATGTGTACTTAATTATATTTTATGATGTCATATTTTCAACGCAGGACTTTCAGAGTGTGGTATTGCTACTTATACTTAAAGGATCTTATTACAAGAAGGATGCAAACATGTACAAACCAAGGCAAAAAGAAAAGAAAAAACATTCAGAGGAAATCTTATTAAAAAAAACATTAATGGCATTGTGACATCCATACATAATAGCCTTTTTTTCTCTCTTTTTTTAAAACAAAAAATCTGTTCAAATAAAAAAGAAATGAAAAAAGTTGTCTGCTTTTATTTTAGTGCTGGAATATGTAATATGTCGGGTGGATGCTGCTCTGAAGGCAGTTACTGAGAAGGCCTGCTTGGCCTGCCCCTCCTGTGTCTACTGTAGAGGGCATCCTCCACCCTCTGTGAGACTCCGTATCTCAGCCCGGCTTTCGTCACCCACCCCACCCTCTGCCCCGAGCACCCATCCATCTGACAGTCACCCAACAAGCCTTTTTTTGAGTGCCACATCACACAGCAGCGTGTGTATTTGCCACTTTGTGTTCCTTTTCCGTTACTCCCAAACAGGCTTTTATGACAGAGTTTTTAAGACAAAAGCCTTTGATATTTCAAAATAAAAGGAACCTCTGGTAGGCGCAGCTGTCAAGTTATTTGGGTCCTGTCAGGGCTTTTGCAGTTTGTGAAAAAGCCTATTAAGCTGCAGTTTTATACATTTTATAATAAGGTTTTTGTGTTGAGAGAAAAAAGCCTAAAGCTTGAGCACTGTAACTTGAAATAACTTGACTTCTTGTGTTTCATAAGTATGTATGTATGTGGGTGTGCAGTGCACATACATTATTTCTGTTAACGTGTGTGTGTGTGTGAGGATGTGGGAGGGATATATATAAAGTCTGAAAGCATTGACATGCATCTGGCACCTCGTCATGTGGACGGGGAGGGAGAGAAAAAAAAGAGTGATTGAGTTACACTTCCCCTCCGTGTGCCCCAAACACCAGAAATATGGTTCACATTGTCCAACATTCTCAAAGATCAACTAACAATTCATGGATGGATAAATGTGAATAGTGGTAATTAAATCTGTAATAGTGATAAACATGGCCTTGCAGGAACCGTGGAGCCGGTTATTCCAACAGAGTTAAGTTTCAGCTCCGATAATATCATTTGTTCACCGCTGAATACATTTGGGGTAATGTGGAAAACATCCTTAATGTTGTAGTGGAATTTAATTTAGGAAATGTTAGGGATGAAATAATACTGAGTCAATTTCATGCCATCAATTTGATCAGCCTAATTATTTATAATGCAGATGTGTTGTATGTTATTTTGGCAGAAATTTGAACTGGAATTTGCTATTATTATTATTTTTAAAGATTCTTTTTTGGGGCTTTTTCCACCTTTAAAGGACAGGACAGCGAGGTGAGAAAGGGGTAAGACATGCAGGAAATTGTCGCAGGTCAAACCCTGGACCTCTGCGTCGAGGCACACACCTCTAAGTATATGTGAACCCAGCCACTTGAACTGGAATTTAATTTTGGAATTGTTTTTTTTTTTATGGTTTATTCCTAAAAGACACATCAATGGGTACATTGTATAAATATAATCCCACTTTTTTACACTCATTTTCTGGCCAACTAATCAGTCTTAAATTTGGATTTTCTGCACCCTGTTATTGTTCCATCAGAAGCAGCGACAGGAAGAGCCTCTTGATTTTCCCAGACTAATCCCAGGCCCCAAACGCAATGCCCCCCCCCCCCCCCCCCC
>NC_045750.1:24063643-24074533 GCF_008692095.1 Etheostoma spectabile
CCCCCCCCCTTCACTCCTGTGTAGTCGTGACTTTAACCCTGACAAGCTCAGCTCATCAAAGACTGTTTGTCCCATCTGACTCCGCTTTGCCTCTCCTCTGTTTGTCCAGCATCTGTCTTCCAGCTCCCTACAGGATACAGCCCGCATGCATGCACTAAGGCCTGGTGTCTGGCTTTCTGTCATTCTGAGGTAGGGCAACCTCTGAGTTTGAAATCTGTCGTTTGAAGTCCCGGAGATGTGAGGGAGACACCAGAGAAGGAGCTAATGTGCCAGAATACACTGTTCAATCAAAAAAATCCCACTTCCCCGCTTCAGTGCTCTGGATTTAACCCGGCAAAAAATCAACTTCTGATTAAATGTCAATGCTCTAACTTCCACAAAGTATTTTGTGTAGACTTTTAGGATATTCGACCTATCTGTCTCTATATAAACAAACTTAATATTATGTAGTAATGAATCTAGCATAAAGCTGTTCAGTCAGTGTGACTGCTGCTCGCCTGGTGCACAGCTGGATCGTCTCTCTCAGCTCTGGTATTATTCATCTACTGTGTTACACTGGCTTGGAGTCATTGCACAGTAGGAGAAGTCACTAACAGTGAAGAACCACAGTATACAACATTGGGCAGGATGTGCGTTTTATGATTTATGGTAATATTGTATTTCTGCCGCTCAGTTTCAATTATTTGTTTTCAATAAAAATCCAACTCAGCTGACACTCATTGACTAATTTTCCTGTCTTGATATCAAGCTTGTAATAAAAGTTTCTGTTCTCATTCCCACTTGAATGACAAAGACTGTGTGAACCACTAATATTTACGCACACACGCTTTAATGTTGTCAGCAAACTAACCATGCCTCTCTCTTCCCTTGTCTTTTTTCTTCTTCTCACAACTGTGCATCTGTCAACATCTTTACATCTCTCTCGCTGTTTGACATACGCAGAGACGCAAACAAACACACACTTAATGTCCCATCCTCACTAATAACTTCTCAGTAGGATAAACAAAGTACGGTGTTGATGCTAAAAGGTACATCAGTAGCCTGGTGAAACAGTTTAGACATGGGTTCATGCACATGAATGCACTTTTAATTTTGACAATAACCATATATTTGTCTTTATAATAAAAACAAAAGAGAACATCTCTCCTTCTCCTTTAAAAACACACTCTCTCATGATTCAAGAGGAAAAGTACAACCACTTAAGACTCAGGATGAAGGCTCCATTTCACAGTGGTGCATTTTTCAAGACACTTAATTATAGCTTTCTAGAGGAGGGCTGTGACGATGCCCAGGCCTTTTAAGCTCTAACGGGATGTTTCCATGTTTGGCAGGCTACCATCCGAACCGGTCTGCCAGCTAACCAATCAGCGAGCCCACCAGGCTAGGCAGCAGAGTCTACTAGCCCATTAACTAAACCAACCAGGAGAGCAGAGAAGCCACCACAAAACTAGCCTGCAGGTCACTGAGTTGGGCTGATAGCTGGCCAGTCAATTAGCTACCCGGCTAGCCATCCGAAAAGCAGAAACTTTACTCCCCGTGACCTCATCGACACAACCTCACCAACTCATGCACTCATCCTAGATCACAACAAAGCCCTTAATGACTGTTTGTCACAGAGCCTGTGACATCACCGTGAACTGTTAAGATGTGGACGGCACGTTCTGCGGTGTGTGTGTGTGTGTGTTTGCATGTTCCCTGAGCGACCATCCAAGTTTTGTATTGGACTTTGAGGTGGCTGGAGTGGCTGGTGCCTACAGAGTTTAATGTATTTATTTCTTAGTGAGAAATGCAGAAAGAGTTAGTCTGATATTTCACTCTGTTCTTGAAATGGCAGAGAGCAGCATGGAAATAGATGGAGACATGGAGGGGGCAGCTGCTCACTGCTTGTGGCAAGAGGGTAGAAAAGGAGGGAGTGAGGAGGAGGAGGGGTATAAAGACAATTTCCTCTCTGCTCTTATTGCTCTGACTGTCTGCCGCCTACCGCCTTCATGGAGGTCCCTAATTGAGATCACTTGTACTTAAAAATAGGAACAAAAAAGGAACTTCTGTGGGCTGGGAGATGGAGAGGAGAAAATAAAGCAGTAATATGTGACGAAGGCTGCCATTAAAGAGTCCCAATGATAGATCTGAGCGACTGGGGCACAGAGCTGAGAAGTCGTTCTCGGTCTGCCAGGGAACCCTCAGATGTTGACGTGTCACACACCACCTGCTGTCACAGCGCTACAACTGGGCATGCATAAGACTGTATTTGTAGTTTTTTGTATGTGTGTGTGTGTGTGTGTGTGTGTGTGCGTGCGTGCGTGCGTGTGTGTGGGCGGGTGGGTGGCTGTGTTTCTGGGTCTCTGACGGGGTAGAGTGACAGTGCCCGGGGCTGAGGCCAGACATAAGTCAAAAAGAGGGAGTTCAGTTTTTCCACTTTGTATGTAAGTGTGTGTGTGTGTGTGTGTGTGTGTGTGTGTGTATGTCACAGTTTGTCTTTACATTGCTGCAACACAATATATCTACAGTGATCAGTCATATTTGGCTGCCCCACTGTTTGCACCCATTGTGTCATTAGCTATGCTATTATTAGTCCTTCACTTTGATTTAGCCGTTCCACCAATCAAGCCCTCCCTCGAGCTGCCTTTCCCAGACTTGGTCCCAGAGTGTCCATAAGGCGCACTGGTTTCCCCTTCAAAGCATCTATCACTCAATCAGGTCTGATCGCGCTATTAATCAAACAATGAGCCCCCCTCCTCGGAGACCAGTTTGAAGGATTGGCTTGAAGGAAACGCAGCATATCCAGGAGTGGTACTGGACCACGGCTGGGAACAGGAACCCTGTAAAGAGCGTTTTTCTTGGATCGAGACCCTCTGTAGGTGCTAAAGACAATACAGACACTCGGGCTAGGCCAACATTCCACTTTACACTTTTCCCTTCCTCTGTGCATTTCACTGGTCTACTTCCCCTCTGCAAACTAGCCGGCTAGTATCAAAATATTTATAGTACATCAGCAAGACATGCTGTTCTCATGTATCCAGGACCGTTTAGCCCTGTGTTCATTATGCGAGGTAAAACTAATACCAGATTTATAGGGGGAGACTTCTCTCTGTTCTCCCCCCGTCCGTGTAGTGCGATTGAGGATGATTTATGCGAGGCACGGAGGCACAGGCGAGATAAACAGCGTGACTACACGGCGAGAGGCAAACATGCAGCGGCCCAGACTAGCACTCGCAGGGGGGCTATCAGCTATCACTCGCCCCTTTCCACTGCTCCTGTTTCGAGATTGGGCTGGAGACAAC
Source organism: Etheostoma spectabile (assembly GCF_008692095.1). Classification (NCBI taxonomy): domain Eukaryota; kingdom Metazoa; phylum Chordata; class Actinopteri; order Perciformes; family Percidae; genus Etheostoma; species Etheostoma spectabile. The sequence goes on from NC_045750.1 coordinate 24,066,925, forward strand.
GGAGGGAGAGGAAGGAGACAGGAGGTAAGGATGTATGTACAGTATGTACATGCATGGAGGCAGGGTGGGGGAATGTCCAGGTGCACAGGGTCCAAATCGATATAAGGAGCCAGATGGGGGGGGGGGAAGTCTGTCATGGATGCTCAATTGCACGTAGACATAAACATAAACTGAGCAAACCCACGCCTTGAAATGTACCATATGCATTTTTTGTCTCGGAGTGTTTAAATGTGTTAAATATACTATCTGTTTTGCTTGGCCATCGTCATAGACTACAAATACTGCTGACAGTCAGTGAGCCCATTTCAAAAAGTTTAAGATGAAGTTCTGGCATTGCTTTGTTACTTTATTTCTGGGGGGTAATCAATGTCAAAACTGTCAGTCAGTGTGTCCAGCACTGAGACAACAGCCAATCAGATAAACAGGAAATGAAAAAAACAGTACTGGGGAGGCACCGCGTATGGCCACAGCATTGGGCTTGCATCGAGCAGCAGCACTCAGCTTCCAAGGGTTTGGATCTCGCTCTCCTTTTCTTTTTCTTTTTTTCCCGATCTCTTCCTGATCACGGTCCAGCTCGGGGCCGCTCCAAAAACACAGAGCCTGAACTCTGCAACCTGGAGCCATACACACTAGATCGGATTCCAAACAATTTAGACGTCGAAATGGCGCGGGAAGCCTTGGCTCGTGAAAATATTGAGAGGCCTCACATGGAGCATCTGATGCTCTGTGTGCTGAACAAGTTAACAAATTAAGTTGAGAGTGTCACCGCTGATGCAGCACACTCAGAGATGGGCCTTTGCCAAAAAGCTTAGCCTGTAATTACACTGAGCCTATTAAGCTACAGGTCAAAAATGACTCACAACAAGGTGTGGGTGTGGAGGGGCAGAAAGGAAAGGGTGGATGGAGTTCACTTTCATAGCTTCCAGGCCGAGATATCCTCAGACAAAATCAATGGCACTCATCTTTGGAAAAGCGGGATGATTGAAAGAAAACACCATGAAAGTAGGGGGGAAAACATGATTTCACAGAAGATCAAAGACTATTGTGTGATTATGTGACCTATGACCCTGTATTTTCCACACTCACTCAGAAGTTGCTGGTTATTCCAGGACAAGGCCTTTTCATGTCGTGTCTGCTCTGCCCCTAGCTGAGACTCAGATGACGCCAGCTTTAAAGCGCCTAAATCGAGTCCTACGCAAGGAGACTCATCGACTGCTGGGTCCCACGGGGAACATCAATTAGGTTGTGAAATACTGTCCTTCAAACACAATCTATTCTGCGGTGTTAAGCTAAGAAATTAAACGTCACACACATAAAAATCCCTCTTTGGCAATAGGATTGTTGGGATGTGGTCTCGGGCTGACAATTAAATTGTCCGCTTGGAATATACTGTCACTCTGGAAGCGCAAGATTGATGGCGAATAATTTCGCGGGGAAATGATCATCTTAAATGTTTTTTTATGGCGTCATAGATCACTCTGATATGTTCTTGTGTCCTCGGGAGACTGAAAACTGTCCCCAGTAGTTGCAGAACGTATTCACAGACAATTAAAGAAGCTCTAAACAATCCCACCTCCTCTCGTCGAACTATCTAGCTGAAACGAGTCCTCCACCAAACGCATGCTCTCAAGCAACTTTCCTGCAAAACGGGCAACCATTTAAAACTCAAAAAACCACAAATCGTTAACACATAGCTCTCTGAACATCTTTCAGGCAAAGCAAAGCAACTTCTACGAGTAAAGAAAGCCTCTGAATCATTATACAGGTATACAGGGTTAGAAGCTGTAAACATTAAACCCGTGTTTACTATGCAAGGGATTTTTTTTCATTAGTAATTGCCTCACACTGAGCTTGATGATTTGGTAATATTTATGATAGGCCCTTAGGGTCTGCTTCCCTCTCAGTCTCTCTCATGTCTATAAAATCTTTTACTCTTGGCTCAACTGTGCAGTCAAGGTCCCATTAGAACCTGATTGTATATGTGCTTTTAAAGTCTGAGTCTATGCTGTCTTTAATGTGCGTAGGCCATATGCTTGTGCGCGGATATGCATGTGATGTGTATAGCAGTTTGTGCAGCAGCCAAGGGGCCGGCTCTGAGACTTTGGTTAACCGGTCTATAATTTGGAGGCCCAGTGAAGACTCCCAGCAGCCTCTCACTGTGTTTACCAACTCGACTCTTTCTGCTGCATCTGCACGGTCCTGCAGGAAAAGGGCGTGTGTGCGTGTCCATCTGGCTGCGTGTGTATATGTGTGTGTAGGTGCAATCGTGTGTGTTATGTAGTATTCATGCAAAAGTGACATTTTGTAGAATAGGTAAAGATTTGTCTGTGGGCATTGTAAATATCATTTGGACCATACATTTCATTAAAGTAACATACTTTCCAACCACTGCTTCCAATTAAGCCAAAGAACTCTGACATCCCTCATTCTTTTTTTTTTCCTCCTACACCTTTAAGCTACAGTAAATCAAGGCTAGAATACACATGCGCCACCCTGAATTGGTAGCTTTGACATAAATAAGAAAACAAAAAGAGCTCAACATCACAAAAAATACACTTTGTCAGCAAAAAATGGCTGCTATTTTTGTTTGTGCCGAGAGTAACTCTCCAGAGACTTAAATGCGCGCTTTCTGTCTCAATTGGGCTCTTTCTATTTTCCACCGATCCTCCTCCCAAGCAGGAATAAAAAGAAAAACAATGCAATTCAAAAGGCCGGAGCTCCCAGCCTGTCATTTAGCTGTGACTTTGAATTGTTTTTGCTTTGCGTGAGCTGTTTTCTTTCTCTCTCTTTCTCACACACACACACACATACACACACACAAACACACACACACAAAATTGTTGCAGCATCCTTACATTCCACCGCGAGAGAGGAAGAAAGACAGAGGAGGAGAGGAACTTTCAAAATATCACTCTAATAAAATATTCCTGCTCCTCTGGGATACTCCTTTGCTCATTCAGCATCAGGAGAAGTGAAGTGGAAAACGCCTGTTATTGGTCTCCGTCCAAAGAGGAGAAAGAGAGAAAAGAGAGAGAGAGAGAGACCTATTTCCTTTGGGGAAAAAATAGAACGAACAGCGCAACAGTTGACGGAAAAACTTTTAACTGCGACAACAAAATGAACTACAGACGACTGTAAGAGGGCAGCTGTCTGGGTGAGTGACAGGATTCGACTCCAGACTGAAAGCCTGCTGCAGCGAGGATCAGACAATGTGTATGTGTATAGACTTCGATCACACAGAGCTGCTTGTCGGAGCGCTATGATTGGATTGAATGTGTGTAAACTGGAACAGCTCGGGGATCAGCATAAAACACACCAGCTACAAGTTCTTTAGAGATGCCAGACTCAGTCACAGCAACGAGCTTTGAAACAACCTGAAATGTAACATAGGGGATTCTGCAGTCTCGCAACATTGCTGTACAAGCAGAAAACTTTTGTCTTTTTTTTTTCACAACAATAGTTGTGCAGACTTCTGGAATTTTGCGGCAAAGTTGTACGACAGAAAACCTAACCAGCAGCACTTTCTTGTAACCTCCTTTTTAGCCTTTAAAAGCAGTAATTAACAACCAATAAACAACTTATAGCACAATATGACGTTTTCAACAGATATAAGTACATTCTTAAGTGTCTTTTAATGTATTTCTCAACAATTATATCTCGTCCTTTGAAGCATTCAGCTTGAAAATACAGGATAACACAACTGTTATCATCTAAAATACATCTTTATATGAATTATCTGAACATATTAGTTTTTCTGTATAAATGAAGCCATTATTTAACTTGTTCCCTTTGGTTCAGTCAGCCTTTCGGTTTCAAATTTTGCAGGGTGCTTAAACCACGTAATACTTGGTTGCCGGTCTAGTTTAGTGTGTATAGGAACAATATGTAATAATTTATAAATACCTCTCCTTCACTCACCACAACAACTGAGAAAACTCGGCCCGCCGATGAAGGCCATGAAATGCGGTTGAAAGCCCTACGAGAAATCTGGCAAATGAACGGATAGCTTACGGATGCTTTATGGGAGGAGTTACAATAGTTCACAAATACATTAATAAAACCTTAAAATATCCTAATAATTGCTTACGACTCCATTGTAGTGGGTTATAAACAATTCTTCTATTCAAGTTTAGGTTAACCTACTGCTTCTAAAGGCTAAATAAGGGGGTTAAAGTAATGTATTACTACATAATCTCATAATGTTTTAGTTCAACTATCTGTGTGCACATTTCCTTTCTTTCTTTCTTTCTTTCTTTCTTTCTCTCTCGCTCTCTGGAGACCACTTTACAAATGAGAGCTACCATTTCTAGCCTCTCTCTTCTCCCCAGAGACTTGTCAATATCAGCTACACACACTATTCAAAGTTCAAAGACTAGCATCCCACTACACACACCTACACACACTCTCCTGGCCCCTTTTGTATCTCTGGGGCATATTTAATTTCAGTGTCTGTGTACACATTTTATTATGTCTCCATGTGTGTGCGTGTGTGTGTGTGTGTGTGTGTGTGTGTGTGCCACAGGTGGTGCGGTGCTGGTGACTCTGCTCTGATAATTGCGGTGACCAAAGCATCGCCGCCCCGTCACATTTGTCATCGCCCTTTTCCTGAAAGCGTGGGTGGGAGGGGAAGGATGGAGGGAGCACATAAGGAGAAGGAGGAAGGAAGAGAAGAAGAGAAGGTAGATGATGGTAAATGGCCACCCCCGTGGCACCATATGGGAGGTGGTTTGAAAGAGTCAGTCTTGTGTTGCTCTCGCTGTGTGCCTCATGAGTGCAAACCGATCCGTTCCTTTGTATCCTATCTCTGTCTCACTTACTCTTTTTCTTCCTTTTAATGTTTCTTTCTCAGTCTCTAATTTTCACACTTTTTATACCTCACTCTCACATTAAAGAACAACCAAAGAACCCCTCGCTCCCCCCCCCCCCCCTACACACACACACAAACACATCAGAGTTGTGAGACTGCCATTAAAGGCTTGCGTGGGCGTTGCCAAGTAGGTGGGCACTCTGATTTTCAGGTGTATTTGATCTGTTGTGTTCACACCTCGGCCCTGGCGGTGAGCCAACTGTGTGGGCAGGTAATTTGAGCAAATTAGGGGATGGGGCCTGTGTATTATTAATGACACCCTCCATTGCACGCCTACCTATTGTTCCCTCCTCTGCAAGCACCTTTCTTTTCTTCCGCTCCGAGTCCCTTGGTCCCATCTGTGCCTCCTGCTCAACACCCACCTTCAGCCCCTCTGAAGGCACAGTGTGTGGAATGCACACACACAAACGGTGCACATTGGACGGGGGCGGCAGAAGGGGGGGGGGGGGGGATTTGTTCCAGGTGGCAGTTTGAGTGAGAGCATTAATCAAGTGGACAGATCTTCCTGTCACAGACACCTTCAGTGTGCACACACACACACACACACACACAGAGAAGTAACAAACACCACTAACCAAACTTCCATTTAAAATACAACATTTTTAAATGTGTGCTGAGTGACAAATGATTATGACTTGTGAGAAAGTGAGCAGTGATACCAATGTCTGAAGACACGTTGTAACAAGGTGCACTTATCCCCTCAGACAGCCCCACTGATCTACTGCCAAGCTATTGATCACAGTTAGAGCTGGAACTCTTTGATACTCTTTTACTCATCTTGTGTTACCTTTTCAAAAAATCTAGTAGAATCCTGACCTTCTATGGCAGTTTACCGTGTGCGTTACTTAACATAAATAATCAGAATTTCCTAAAAAATATTGCTAACACATCCAACCCGTGTTGCTCTTTTCATGACCTGCTGGTAAGTAGGTTTCTGTTTTTGGGAGTTTGGCCTGAGTCAGAGGGGATACCGCATTCCTTTAAGATTAAACTAACAGGGGGAAAAAATCTGCCCTTTTCTCGATGCGGGGCAGAACAGGTATGGCCTTGTGTAGGTGCTGCGGCCACGCTCACACTCACATCATTACAGGCTGAACCCAAACATCCAGGAGACTCGACACTCCATATTTCCCCCTTATAGAAACACAGAGCGTGGAAGCGAAGCCGCCTCGGCCGTTTCGCAGGAAAGCGAGGGGAAACGCATAACAATGCTGTTCAGGTTTCAGCGGTTTGCTGTATCAGCTCTGCTTAAAGCTGTCTTCTGACTTAAATAGCTCAAATAAAACATGGAAGAGAGAAAAAGAGAGGGCATGAAACAGACAGGCCAACGTGAAAGAGGTAAATGAATCTGGGTTTTAATACTGGGGTTCTGTTTCATTAGAGTGAATTGGCTCAAAGATAGACCAATTTTCAAAGTGTTAGGTAGTTACTTCCTCTCTGAGGGCTTATATCGGATAACGGTAATACGCACAGCATGATGCAATTGAAATGGATGAAGGGCTGCAGGATCTTGTTAAGTGTGAAAATAGCACAGCGCTGCATTAAAAACCTCGCTGGCTAACGCAACGGCATTAAACTACCTGGTAATTATGGTCCATTCAAAAGGCATAGCTTTGCGTACTGTAGGGTGAGTTTGCAGAGCTATCCAAAAAACACACACCAATTTGGCACGGAGCTAGAGTAAACACACCTAACATTTTTAATGTTTGCTGTGATTTTTGAGATAAAAAGCAGAGATGTTAACACTTATATCATTCAACAAATAAGCCTTATCGCTCCATCGGGGAAAATGTTTTCCATTCTATTATCAACACAGGCAGAAACCTACAGTAAGCACCGTCAATTGGCAGGTTGTCTTATCGTAACAGTGTAATTAGCCCCCCAGCTACTGACTATGGGGATAAAAGAAGAGATAATACACAGTTCCTTGTGAGTATTTACACTGAACTCCCTGTTTGTTGTTGAATTCTGCAGTAAAACTCCATTTACTCAAAGTTTCAATAACTCCTCACTGCTTCATTTGGAAGGAGGAGAAGCAGATATTGTTCCTGTCTCTTCAGTTCAGAGTTGTTCTGGACGAGACAACAAAGCGTGGCGGTGCACACTACAGAACAAAAGTGCCTCACATCACAATCAGGCTTTCTCTCGTTTTCTTGGAAAAGGCCACACTCATTTCCATTAAATTCAGGTATCATTTTTCAGATATAATGGATTCAAAATATGCTCTCATGACCATGCAAATACATTTACAAATGCAAAGAAAAACAAACCTGAGGAGAAGTGTTCCCATGACTCTCTCATTTAGACCTTAATAAGTGCCTACAGCCTATTTAGGGCCATAATTAACCCACCGCTCACTGTTGGTACATATGAGTGAAAATACAGACCAATTAATCTATCTTTGATTAAACACTGATCACATTAACACTCGGCAGCTCCCTGATTACCCTCAGGAATTTTGGAGACTAATGTGAACCTCCAATGCTAATAAGTCCTAATAGCTGGTGCAAAGACACACAGCACCGTTTTACTCCATCAATATGACCCCGCCGGGATTAAATAACATGTTTGCCTCAGAGGTACAATTAACCATTGCTAAATAGAGTTCCTTTGAGCGTGGAGTTTAGGGAAGAGTCTTCTCTGCACAGTAGCAGCCAGTGAAGCGCTCAGATTTCCCCCCTGGCTTTTTCAAATTACCTATTGATGAGTGGGCTTCACGTCTCTCCCTGGCTTTGGGGGGGG
>NC_045750.1:24074543-24082008 GCF_008692095.1 Etheostoma spectabile
GGGGGGGAGGGGATGTCTGGTTCACTTTTAAGATGTCTCCAAGAAGGAGCCCTGTGGTTAGATCTAAGGCAACACTTATGCAACAGAAGCTGCCTTTCTCAAATACATATACGGTTTCCCTGCAAATTATCTGACATTTTCTTAGGGGAAAGTTTTCCGCCTGGAGTCTTCAGATATTTACCCACATCGCCCCGTTTTTTCTTTTGATCGTGTTGATTTGGGTCCGTCTGTGTAAGCACTTTTTTTCTCTTCTGTGCAGCGACTGCACAACCTTACTCAACGATAATTGCTCCCATGACTTAATTGTCTATATGTAATTAAGTTTGTAATAGAGAAAATAGGCACTTAAATGTTCGCCAGAGAGGCATGGTGGTTGAGTGGGTGCCACACATGTTGAAGATTATTCTGCCCTCCTCATCTGATCTGCCAGTCTGAGAAGTTATAAAAAAAATGTATTTGAGGCAATTAAATGAAACTTGCTTGATGTAAATGCCAAGACAAATTTTAATGAGCCCCCTTTTCTCAATTTGGAATATTTGCCCGCCCATTCAAGTCAGCTCAGTTTATCGCTGGGAATGTACACTCAGTCCTAAATTAAAGTTGTCCCTAAATACAAACCTACGGATGGGATGGAGTAATGTGGCTTTCTAACTAACAAAACATATTTTGTAACTTGTGTTCTCATAAAACTGGCTGACGCCGGACAAAATGATCCAGGGGAAACATAGAACTCAAAGAAAATATATAAAATCAACAGAAGGCGAGACTCAAGCTTAATTATTTCATGTTTTAGTCCACTAAATGAATTCAAGTTGCAAGCAACTGACAATCCTAAATCTCCCAAATCAAGATTGAACGAAATAAGTATATGTATTAAAATCCATGAAGCAATTTTTTTTGGGATCAAATGTCACCCTATTGTCATCAAATCAAACTTCAATCAAACTTAGATCCTCTTTTGGTCTGACCTGAACAAATGGCGCCAATCCTAATTTTCACCAGTTCTGATACACTACAGTACACTCCATTTATTTATTTTATATCATAAATACAACAGAAAGCACTGGTGGTCTTGCAAACTCACATTTCGCTGTCGAGGGGGCTTTTTGTGGTTGCACCGACAGATTTACTACCCAGATGTTCATAAACAGGGGCAACGCCACTGAGCCGCAGCACAATATCAATCCACAATGCACCGAACGAGAGAATTGATCAGCGATTGTCTTTCCTCCGAGTCGCTCCACCTGAACATCTGCACACATCTGCTCCTCTCTCCCTCTGCCACAGCATGCTTTCAATTTCCTGCAGCGCTGCTCGTCTCCGCTCGTTCTCCCGCGCCGCGACCCCAGAGACACACCGAGGGGTCAGGGGTTAACACGGTAATAGGTGGTGGTGATTGGTGGAAGACGCTCACTCTCTCCCGGCTTTCAGAGGGTATTAGGAGCCACCGTGCTCCTGTGTGGAGCAGGAGCCCAGAACAGCTGTGTCTGACCACGGAGCGGCTTCTTAAAAACATCTTTTAAACATTTGATTTGGACAGAGGAGCTGAGGCTATGGACCGGAGCGGAGACGGGGAAGGGGGGGGGGGCTATTATACTGTCTATTCCTCGTGTCGCACAGGAATGGAAATGTTTGTTTAAATTTGAAAATTCATCTGGCAACCCTAAAACATCATTTATTTTGCTGATTAAATTAGATTGTGTAAAGAAGCTGTCACAATAGAATACAGCAAACCCAAAACAGAGGCCGCAAACGGGAGCGTGCAAGTCGGCCTTAACGTGTAATTGAAAAGCATAAAGTTGACACTGCTACTGTTCACAGGTTTTCCATTTTTTCTATTTTTTTCCTATAGATCCCCTTTGGGATCCAAGCAGGATTTAGGATGATCAGACAAAGGAAATATAGATGAATATGAAGAATATGTTGAATATAAAAGGGTAATTGCGCAATTATTTGAAAACAAGAAAGGGTTTATCATGCAAACTTTTATTTTTAGTAATATGAGGAGAAGCAATAAGTCAGGGTAAATCGATAAGACTTAAGTCCAAATAAATGTATACATAAATATTCTAGCACTCAAATTATAAATTCATTTTTTCTGTCTGTTGATGAAATGCTCCCTGGAGGCTGCAGAAATCTCCACTGATTCATTAATTAATGACAGCAGCACGACTGAACAGTGTGAGGAAACAAATACAGACCTTTCTTGGCACACTAATCAATACTTCTTCCATACGCACAACGGAGACACCCAACGCACACAACTGAGTAATCCCCACATCTTGTTTCAATGCTCAACTGTAAACTCTCTGGTGCAGCGTCTGTTTACGTTTGTCAAAAATATCACCCATGCTTTTGTTTTTGGTTCCGCAATGGCATCGCTTTGTAAATCTAAGGGAATGTTGCACAAACATGTCATCTTCCTCTTTGAGAAATATTTATAAACACAACGTAGAGTAAATCGTGGAATCTGTCGTTTTTTTGGGCACCGCAAAAAAATCCTTGATGATAGTCGGGTCTTTCTTCCACCACAAAAGCTTGGACCTTGGTAGCAGGGTCCCCATTGACCTCGGCTGATCCCATTCCACTCATCTGGACTCGAATCCTTCAATCGGATCCAAGTTTGTTACCCCCACTACCCGAACCCCTTCATTCCTGTATCCAAACCTCAACACCTGACCCCGAGTCCTCCCCGTGACCCGAGCCCCTAGAACCCGACTCCAGACACAACAGCAACCGACCGAGCAGTACTCACCCCAGAAGAAGTTTTGTTGACATGGTGTCACTGTGCTGAAAAGGCTGTTAGATGCCATAGCTGCCTCTGGTTGCAGAAAGCCCCACTTTTGTTCCTCTGTGGTTTCCGTGACCCTTGACACGTCCTAAACCAAGAGCACGCAGCGTGTCATGAAAAAAAAAAATGGAAAAAGCCATCTACAAGACATGCTTTTACGTATCAACTATTTCAACGACCACAAGTAACAACCAGGTCTGGTTTTATGGAGCAAAAAAAAAATTGCAGAGGCAAATATCGCCTTTGCGGATACATCAGATGGTGTCGGACTTGCTTGCTTGGCGAGTGTGGTTGGAACGTACTTACTCGCTTAGCGCCGTCCTTGTGACTGGTGTTGGCCCGCGACGATTAACCATTTACACTCCAGGTTTCGCCCTCAAACACCAACCCCGAGCCGCACGTCTGTGGTTCTGTGGTTGTTTGGGAGGCGAGCAGAGCCCTCACACAACCCAAAAGGCACCAGCTTTAAAACTCGTCTCTTTCCTGCCCTCCATGTGCCGTCACTGGAGAGCCTGGGTCACATGCCCTCTGACGTCATCACGACACAGCAGTAGAGTGGGACAGCCTACCGTTGTGGCTTCCTTCCCTCGTCTCTCCTCTCCTCTGACTTTTTTCTCTCCTCTCTGGCTCCCCTCCTTCTCTCTTAAGCGTGGTTCAACAGCGTTTCCAGGCTCTCTGGGGGATTGAGGTCTGACGCTCCCATGAGTCAGGAGGCTTCAGTGGGGGCAGCTTGTTCAACCGCCCATGCCTCCTCAGCATATGGGGAACAGCACTCTCTCTGCTTCGCTCTCCCTTCACTCTTTCATCCACCTCCCTCTCTCTTTATATGTCTCTCTCTGACTCTGCTGCTCCGTCCCTCAACTCCTTTAACAGGCTGCTGTGCTGCTCCTGTCTGCCTCTGAGCAGGGAGAGCTGAGCTTGGTAAGATTTGAGGGTGTGAGTGAGGAGCGAATGGCTGGCTGGCTGGCTGGCTGGCTGGCTGGCGGTGTGAGACTGGGTGTGTATGTGTGTGTGTTGTCTGTGTATACATGTGCAGCAGAGAGAATGAGGAAAGAGAGAGACAGAAAGGCTAAGTGTGTGTGTGTGTGTGTGTGTGTGTGTGTGTGTGTGTGTGTGTGTGTGTGGAAAAAGCGGAGGTGGTGTGAAACTGCTTATTTACAGAGGAGTGTGCGAGAGCTGCTTCAGTGTCACTTTCCAGCCTGAATTTTAGAGCTTTTATCTTCCGTTTCACACTTTTTCTGTTACTGTGTCACAAACAATATTGTTATTGTGTCCTTACTGTAATAACTGTGCATGTGTGTGTGTGCATGTATGCATGCAAGCCTGTTACTGACCTTTAATTGGCTCCCACTATAGCGACAGACAGGGGCGATTCCTGTAAGAGGCCGTAAATCATGGCCACCTGTCTCGTTTCTGAAAGAGATGGCCTTCTCACAGTCCTGCTAACACACACACACACACACACACACACACACACACACACAACACCCACACACCCACACACACACACCCTCCCAACAACCCAAGACACACACCCACACACACACACACACACACACACACACACACACACACACACACACACACACACAAACCTGCAAGCATGGCCTGCCAACATGTAGTGCAGTGCAGCTCATGACAATTAACGATGAATCATCAAACACACACACACACACACAGACAGACATGCGGTACACACCCATCACACGTCACGGCTCGTCTTTGATCAGGGACCCATAGGTGTTTTGTTTCAACACATCAAAAACACAGACGGGGTGTTCGTACAGAAGAAGAGGAATGTGTGGAATGAAGCTGGGGGTTCAGTCAGGTTCAAAAGTATATCAGTCGTCGTGTCACTAAGTAGATAAGTATGACTAAGCAGTAAAGAAAAGATCAATGCCTCGGGCCCTTTTCTCATGATTTGTTATTGCTGGTGGAAACTACCTTTTAATCAGTCATTTGAATCTCTCACGATTTAATCATAGTCTGTAATTAAAAGGGCTGGTCCGTCCAATAAAGAATGGCAGGTTTCATGAGCCATGTTTTCGAGATATCCCTCTTGAACGGAGGTGAGCAGATTTCCATTTCTGTTGCTAACAGAATTAAAATAGGTTTTTCTACGTATGTGACCAGATCTATGGATGGTGCACAGGTTTAATTGGAACTGTGTTCTATCATAGAAATAGTAAATAATAAGAAAAATGTTGCTGCATTTTTCAAGTGTATTTCTTCATTGTTGTGAGCATCATAAATAAACTTACTTTTACCTTTATTGCATTGGGGTAGCAGCAGAAATCTAGGACCAAAACCTAGATACCACAAGAGGTAAGAGACAAAATGTTTTGTTTTGTCATTTTTTTTAACACTGTTGGATTATGAAAACAAGCAGAATAAGGATATTGTTTGGGTGTAGTATTTGAAATACATTTAGCGTGTCTAAAAGCAACATTTGATCATTAGTCTTAAAGTATATGGTAAAGAAATGTTATGGTATTTCTGATGATTTAAACTGTTTAAGATGTACTGTACTTCATCACAACCCTGAGATAACATTAAATCAAGGAAAATCAATGATTTTTGATTTTATTGCATTACATCCAAAGGAGGTCAAAGACTTCTTAAAAAATTAGTAACTCTACCTCAACTTTGTAAAATGTAAAACTATGACTAATAAAAACATCTGTGTGAGTAATAAAGTAAATCGAGGTTAAATAATTACTTAAAAATCTAACTTACCTTAATAAAGTAGTGAACAAAAATGAAATACAAACAATCCCCAAGAAATTACACGGCACAACTGTAGTTCCGCAAGTATTTGCCACTTGCCCTATTTTTGTGCAGTGAAATATTTTCCTTGGCTTGGTGCTTTGTAAATATTTGCTGTCTAAAACAAGAACATGCCTCTTGAGTTGCAGCACATGTTACAGAATCCTTAGGGAAGGCCTATTCAGATGCTGCACACACACACTGACTATCCCAGAACGTACACAGTACCTATTTCCATTTAGAGATTTAATCGTGCACATCATGCATGCAGTTTACCTTGATGCCTAATATACTACTCATCAACAGTCTTCCTTAAAGGAGAATTCCGGTCGATTTCAACATGCAGCTCTGTTTTTAAAAAAATTGTAGTGCTGTCAGGAGCGAGACAAATGAAACCAATCGGTGCTGTCTACACTGAGTTATCCTCCTGCTAACGTTAGCACCCAACAGGCTTGAACAGGGCAAGTTTTAAACCTGTTTTTAGCCTTTAAACATGTTCAAAATGTCATTAAAAGTGCCTGCCCATGTGAAGTGATTCCTTCAGAGTGAACACAGTGATTCTGACTGCTGTAGATGGGAAAGAAATGAATGAAAGTTGTGATAATTCAGCTGTGTATAGTTCCAGTGTTGAGACGGCAGTTAGAGAGCTTAGGGACCGTCTACAAACTACAGTGATCCCTCGCCACTTCGCGGTTGCATTATCGCGGATCGCTATTCGCGGATTTTCATAATGCATTTTTTTTTTTTTTGGTGCATTGTGCTCTGCATTCTGATTCGCTAAAACAACACTCCCGCTTCTTGTATCAAAAAATGCTACGAATTGTGCTATCATTTTGTCGTCTCGTGCAGTTATGTGTAGTACATAAAAACAGCTTGGCAAATTTACATTAAGTTGGCCAAATTATCTTGTAATTTCGAACACTCCTAAACCCATAATGTCGACGAAACGGCCTGGAACGACAAAGCACCTGCGGATGGGCCAAACGGCGGAAGATGTACCTATCTCAGATAAAGTAAACTTCTGGACATGCTAAGGGAGGTAAAAGCTATGCAGCCGTTGCTCGCCATTACGGAATCAATGAATCTTCCGTTCGTTACATAAAGAAGGAGGAAAAAAACATAAGGACGACAGCAGCAGTCAATTTTAATACGAATGCAAAAAGGGTTGTAACTGTTCGCAACAAGACCATGGTACGGATGGAGACGGCATTAGCTCTGTGGATTAATGACTGCAGGAAAAAAAACATAACCCTGGATACAAACGTCAGAAGAAGAGAACACTGCAGAGCGCAGTCAGGATGCAGCTGCCCAGTCTGAAGAGCAGTGAAACGGCCTACACGTGAGTCACTGTATTTGTATACATGTAATAGTTGCTAATTGTAAAAAAAAAAAAAGTTTTCTATTTCGCGGATTTCACTTATCGCGGGTCATTTTCGGAACGTAACCCCCGCGATAAACGAGGGATTACTGTACAACACAGAAAAGAGATAAAACCAAAATATGGAGGCTATCAATTTAATGATTAAATACTGTAGGTAGTGTCACCAAACTTACCTCAATTATATCTTGCCTCCTGCTAGTTTTACTACAGCACTTACTTTTAACCCTTGTATGGTATTCGGGTCAAATTGACCAATTTCAAATTTTTACAAGAAAAATGGTACAAATATAAATTTTTTCTACCTGAAAATCAATGGCCTTATCTTATTTTCTGTGCTAAACATGTATTCCTGACTCAATTCAGAAAACTATTCTGGTTATAGCCACTGTTGTTTTTTCCATAGTGGATTTTTAACATGAATTATAACCTAATGACAAAAAAAAAAAAATCCCACTTCCATTTTTAATTGTGTTGTAGTAGAGACTGATCGCATTCCCTCAACATATATGTTATCTCAATTGTTTGAA
>NC_045750.1:24082018-24082485 GCF_008692095.1 Etheostoma spectabile
AAAGACAATATTTGTTAATAAATTATGAAGGAAATTTTCATTTCAGAATTGTTTTTAAAACCCCAAATTAGTCACAGGTCAATTTGACCCGAGAGATACGAGAGGGTTCCAAAAGTGAAAAAATAGCGCATGCTTATGTTTTGAAAATATGTCTGTATCTCTTTTTGGTGTTGTAGTTTGTAGATGGTCTCAAAGCACTCGTTGCGGTATCAACACAGGAACTATACACAGCTGAATTAGCACAACTTTCACGCATTTCTGTCACATCTCCAGCAGATCCGGTCAAATTCACTGTGTTCACTCGGACGAAATCCCTGCACATGTGTAGACACTTTTAATGACATTTTGAACATGTTAAGAGGCTAAATAGACGTTTAAAACTTGCCCTGTTTAAGCCTGTTGGGTGCTAACTTTATCAGGAGGATAACTCGGTGTAGGCGGCACCGATTGGTTTCATTTTTCTCTCT
>NC_045750.1:24082495-24085827 GCF_008692095.1 Etheostoma spectabile
CTCCACATTTACAAACAACAGAGCTACATGTTGGAATCGACTGGAATTCTCCTTTAATGATTGTCAAGCTAAATTGTTGAATCACCAGTGCAATAGCAAAGACAAGCTGGATTAGGGATTAGTTTGGTACTTCATACTTTGACAATAATATTCATGTCATGTATAAACCTTTTTAAGGTTCTTGTGAATGGATGATTGGCTGTCAGAAGCATTAAACTTCAGGAAAGAGTGCAGCACTAACGTGAGTTCTGCTAAGCCACAGTAAATTACACGCAGTTTGATGGGAATCTAATTTGCACATCACGATTAAATCTAAAAATCTGAATGAAAAAAAAGCATAAATGTCAAACCCGACTCGTATGGCAGAAAAAATAACTTCTTGGGTGGCATGGCGTGTGATAAACAACCTTGGTGAAAATCCGAACTATGATGATGTCGTCTCAGATGTCTCTGCGTGAATTCTTTACAAACTGCAAGGATTGAAAGGCCAAGGAATGGATGATGGTTTCCCCTCACACAGTAACAACGTTTAGATGAAATCAGCCCAATATTGTCTTACTTGCCCGACTTTTGGTCAGGTCAGCGGTTCACCCACCTTAAGAAAACCCCAACAAATCGATTCCATCACTGAAACCTTGACCACAACCCCTAGTTGTCTATAAGCATGTCTAAAGATTTTAACTCAACTCACCCCTGATCTAATCCACCAAAAATTCAAATTCATTTTTGTTTTTGGGACATTTGGAAAATAAGGTATTTATTGAATTTATCCTGCAAGATTGGAAGGATTTTAACAATTGTATTGTAAGAGGAGCCAGTGATCTGTGTTTTAATGGATTTAACATATCTAATCATACTGTGTATGTATAGAAGCACGGGAGCGAGTTTAGCTTGTCTTCATTTTGCTGTCCTGACAATTTTGTAATATATGTACTCCTTGCTGTCAAAAAAAAAAGCTTTTATGAGAAGGTAATCATGTTAAGGGCTATTTGGAATATAATATTTCATTCATTACTGGTTCTCCACTGGTGGCCGTATACTACACTTGCTATACTTGTGTGTGTGCGGAGCAGAAGAGCCTGGCCATACTCTGAGCTCTGGCCAAGGTCTGCCCTGAGGACTGTGGTCGATGGCCCACCCTGCCAGACACTTTCTCTCTCGAACCACTCAGGACCACACACCTTCAAATGGACTCGTTTTGTTATCACAAGCTCTCACAGAAACATAATAGAGGTATCATGTGTTGGAACATGCTTTAAAATTACACATGCTATTAAGACAGTGTGTGTGTGTGTGTGTGTGTGTAATGCAGTGTTGCTTTATTCCTCGCTTTGTCGCAGCAGATGGACATTGCAGTGGGCTGTTTTCATAGCTAATTATTTCTTACAACAGAGTATTTCTGGAAAAGTAATGGAGGATAATGATACCTAAGATGAGTTAAAATTAACTCAGACTGAGGCTGTCTGGATTTGTCTCTCGCGAAAGCTAAAAGTGATGTGACATAATTAGCCCAGAGCAGACATTACACGTGGAAGTATTACAGTATTAGAAAAGGAAGGGCTTATTAATAGCCCTTTTGGCGCGTGTTGTGTACTCTCTCTGGCGAGGCATCAGAACGGCCCGTCCGGGCAAACAGGCAGGTACAGTGATTCACTTTAACAGGCGACATCTGTAAAACGCCAAGGTAGTTTACACTGCGGCCAAGCCCGAATTAACGTGCTTTCATTGGAAACAAACACCACTTGCAATCAGCTTCTGTTGGCCGCTGCACCGCTGGTGTGAACGTAAATATCTCCTTACGGCGCTGCTGAGGCGGGACGGTGACCTGGACCCATACGCTGCAGCAAGAGTCACAGAGGGGTTCACTTCAACGTGGTCCAAAACTCATGGAAGTGCAGAAACGTAACGCCAAGAGGATGTTGATGTTCTGTGTGAATTGTTTGGTAAAGTACGGTATAGTATAATCTTAATGAAAAGTAGATGTTTTTCTTTTGGAGTCCAGCAGGGGTATCTACATCGTCCAGTGACTTAAGGCCCTTTATTGTGGTGTCTGGACAGCTGTTTTTGGAGTCACAGCTTTGAGGGAAAATAAAGTTGGCCTTTAAGTAATAAGGGGAAATGTTTAATGTCAAATGGCGCAGGCACAACCTAAACACACATTAAAAATAGCTTGTGGAGTTGTGATTACATAAAACTGCAAAAAGGGGTAAGTTAGATCATTGGTAAAGGCTGCGATGAGGAGGCTGTGGCTGACCACCGAGAGACTGGGCCATTTTTTTTTTTCTCCATTCCTCATTTTAATCAAGGGCCCAGTCCAGTATAAACAGCGCCTACCTACACTGCAGTTCAAACAGTGTGGCCCGCTGAGACCCAAGCGATGATTTCTAAATGTTCACTGACAACTCGGTTTAATTTGTGTGCTAAGTAGATGGAGGTGGACTTATATATATCTTTCCCACTTGGCACACATACCACTCTCCCGCTACTTCTCCGCCTCTGAGAAACTTTATGGTACTTTATGAAAAGCAATACTGGTCCTCCGTGAGTCCTGCTGTCTGGTTTATATATGCCATGCTGTGTTAAAGGTGAGGACAGGTCCAGCCGAGACTTACAGCGGCTTCTTCACACCGAAGACAAGCTGACCGTGACTGAGGACCTCGTGGTGCTCCTCCTTCTCCTCTAACTCCACTCTGAGGTTGGTACAGTATAGTTGCCACTAGAAACCCTGTCATTGTGTGGTCAGTCGTCAACAGCTGAGAGATTTTACAATAGTTGCGAGGCCGAGGTCGACAGAGTTCAAGCGTCCGAAATGCTAAGTCAGCATTATAATTACAACGCACTGATGATACAACTCCACTGCGAGGTCACATGATGCCCGTAGTCACAAGATGCCGTCACTCTGGGCAAATGTCAATAACAGAAATGACTGTGTGTCATGCATACAGCGAGCGTGAGGAGTAATAAGTTAACTCCGCGCTGGTCATGACTCAAATCTAGGGGGTCACCACAGCCAATCGCAACGTGAAAGGGCTTAGGCTGTCCATAAGCTGTCCATTATGTGTCTCACAAACTCAAGTTTACTTGCTGTCGAGAACAAAGTACGCCTGATGAAGGCAGACGGCTCGCTGGAGAAACAAGCCATTATGAGGAGGAGTTCGGCACTGTGTCACTGACAATGGGGCAAACAAAAGGCTCTGTTGTCTCCTCCAGTTGGTGGGTTATTTTCTTTTTTTTCTGTGGGGCTTTTGTTATGGATAATTGCCCTCCTCACATGATTTCATAATGCTGTGACTCGTCTTTCAGTCCCTGTGTAACACAATAACAAGATAAAA
>NC_045750.1:24085837-24089958 GCF_008692095.1 Etheostoma spectabile
GGGATCTAAATCTGAATTTTTGACATTGTTTAGAAGTGGCCGCTTTTCTTCATTGTGGTGTATAATTTTAGAAAGATGTATGAGCAGGACACTGACTTGAACCAGTCATAATACAGCCTGCAGCACAGGCAGGCAGGCAGGCAGGCAGGCCAGCTTCCAGAGTTCACTGGCTGTATTGTCTTAGGATAATCATTTAAAAGTGCTCGCACAACTGTACCATGGTTTATGGCTTTATATCTTATTGCTGTCTTAATATCAAATTCAAATCAGATGGGAATACTCCCGAGCAAATCCAGATTTATACTGGATGAAAAAGGAAGTTACCATACTGTGTAGCATTGTACAGCTATATTCCATCTGACATGTATATCTAATTTGTACCATCATTTTCAACATTAAATAGAAGTATATTTAAAGTGGTTTTGTGTAAGAATTTCATATTTATCACCTGAAGCTCTTTCAAGATGAGTGTTTCTTTCTTGCTGACAGCAGTGTACTACAGTCTGCAGCGTGTAAATGAGAGTCTGTGCTGCTGCCCCAAGGACTGGGTTGAACTATAAAAATTGTTATCCACACAAAGCAGTCTGCACATGTACGGTACGCGCACAGAAGAAACCCTGTGGCATTGTCTATTAGATGCTTGGTAGGTATGCAATCCTCCTGAGTCAGCAGAGATCAATCCGAGACAGGCCAGCCGAGGAATGTATTTACTCCTCATGGGGGAAAAAAACACTTAACTTCAAACAGAGAGCACAGATCACAATACAATGTATGCTGGAATTTGACTAATCCAACAGCATATTGACAGATAGGAATGCATATATTATGGTACAGCTAGGTAAGGGAGCACTTGTAAACACATTCTTAAAATGAACATGCATTCCAGTATGTGCCGTTAAAACACGCATGCAGATTAAATATGCTTGTAAAAAATTAAAGGCTTACTGTGCTACTGGAAGTACTTTTTTTAAGTGAAAACAAGAAACTCAAAAGCCCAGTTAAACAGAGGTGGGTGTTCTATGTTATTATAAAAAGTGGCACAGGAGAAAACCGGAGTTTACATGCATACCTGAAATACATTTCCATGCCAATGTGTGGTTTTCAGGGGGGGCGGCTGTGGCGGTTGCCTGCCAATTGGAAGGTTGGGGGTTCAATCCCTGGCCCTGCAGTCCCATGTCAAAGTGTCCTTGGGCAAGACACTGAACCCCGAGTTGCCCCCGATGCTGCACCATCGGAGTGTGAATGTGTGTGTGTTTATCTGATGAGCAGGTGGCACCTTGTACGGCAGCCTCGGCCACAGTGTGTGAACGTGTGTGAATGGTGAATGGTTCCTGTACTATGTAAAAGCACTTTGAGTAGTTGTTAAGACTAGAAAAACGCTATATAAATACAGTCCATGCAGTCCATTTTCCACATGCAATTGTATAGAAAATACCCCTTGAAAGTAAAAGTCCTGAACTGAAATGTTAATAAACTAAAATAGTGTTTTGCTATAATTATCAAAAGTAAAACTACTCACTGTGCAGAAGGATGGCCTGTGTGAGTGGTATATTGTAATATTGGATTACAGATACCAGTGCATTAATGTGTAGGCAGCATTTCACTGCTTTGTTTTTTTAAATCAATTTTTTATTGATAATAAACTTTAAGTAATAGTACAGTTTTAGACTTTTAAAAACATCACAAATCCTTACACCTAGCAGCATTTCACTGTTGTAGCTGGTCGAGGTGAAGTTAATTTGATCCCCTTTGTATGTTAGATACTTTAACTTTATACTGTATTTTAAGATGATCATTGGTGCAAATTAACAATATATATAATAATATATTATATTTGTAAAATAAATGTAGCGGAGTAAAATGTAGTAAAAAAAAAAAAGTATACAGTAGTATAAAACTCAGTTAAAGTACCTGAGATTTTTACTTAATTACACTGCTTGAGTAAAACTACATTCCATCATTTTCCAGATAAATATTAAACACATGTGCTATCACAGTAGCAACAACGCATTACAAAATAAAAGTAATCTGTAGAATTTAAAAAAAAAATATTTAAAATGCAACAGCAGCTTTGTGAAGGTAGTCATTGAATGGAATATATATTTTTAATTTACTCTACCTATATTCAATGCAATTTATATTTCATGTTTTACAGTAGGTGTTTAATAACACACTCACACTCACAATCATAACACTGTGAAATAAAATGATTATTCATGAACACTAAAATGTGTCACAATTGTCATTGTCATTATAAGTGTATATAATAACTAAAGACAAGAATAAAGAAATGTATCACACATGGTAATATATTTGATGCACATCTTTAAGCAGGAAAGTTGGGGCCATTTGTGAAGGAGGGTGCACTGAACTGTGCCGCGATGCATTTAAATGCAGCAGGAAAAATCTCCAAAAAGACTTAAATAAAGACCAGCATTGCCTCTCTTTGGTCAACAGAATGAGATACTTAGGTGCCATTTTTATCAAAACAGTCAAACACAACTGTTCCAGATATGAAAGGACTACAGTTGCACTTAAATGAGGTTTCTAATGTGTCTGATTTGAACAGCACACATACTGTTCCTCCCCAACCTTATTTTACAGATGGTGGTTTTGGGATGTGTACTTGTGAATTACAATGACTCCTTTTTTTACTCTCAAAACATTCCTGCAGCCAGCGAGATGAAATGCTGGAATCTGAGGCATGATGCTAATTTGAAGACAGAATAAATCTATAAATCTGACTTAGTCTCTCGCCCGGGGATATACAGCCATGATAATTACAGGTTGTCTTTACAGACATGCAGACATCTCTCATCTGTATTGCTAATAGTATAACCAGCAGGGTACTACGTGCATTCTCAATGTCTGGTAGGGGTGAGCAGAAGTAAGCTGTAACAATGACATCATTATAAAGCAGAAATATGGGGGCTCAAATTGCATGTTGTTATGATGAAAGATTTACAGGCAGTTTAAGAAGAATTATCTGTTTGTCGTTATACTGTGTGTCAGGTGCGGGAGTATCCACTAATTATCAACCGTGAATAATTCTGAAATCACAAATGGAAATAACATTTGCAAAAGTGCAAAGCCAGATGTTCAGTCTTTGTCATGAGCCTGAATTAAAACATATTGGTGAATATATCGCTTTATAACGCTTTGATTGTCCCTCGCAAACAAGCAAAGAGGCGTGCCCTGTCCCTGGCAGAATGACAGAATGAGACACATCTAACACAAAGCATAACGGATGATCTGGGAGGACAGTGCTGCATCTGGTTGTAGTTAAATCCTTGTTTTGCTGTGTCCTTCAGACTGGGTGCCATAGGCCCAAATGCTCAAGCAAGAAGAGTTCATATGGACACAAAACCAACATGTGGTGCCTGAAAGACTCCCCACAAGGGTCAGCTTCAGGACTCACCGGCCCAGGAGACAATGGATCAGGACGCGGTGGATTGCATTGAATCTCTGGTGCAGGCCATGAAACCAACACTGGAGAGACATTAAATAGACCGTTGGCCACGCGGGGAGCTTTATTGAGCTAGAATTCTAGAGACCAAGCAAAATGCAGGCCTGCTCAGATTTAATCTACACTGTTAAAAAATGTCTCCTTTTCCTGTTTCTCGTTTTATTCCTCCATGAAAGTTTTTGAGTTTTCTCAGGTGACCAGTTGGGCTGGATGCGATCCACACTAGAGCCCATTCGGGGCAGGTGAGCTTCCCATCCAAACCAATCAAACCCACTCGTTCTCTAAGACGTGAGAAATTTCTATGCGCAATGCTAACATGCCCTCTCCGTGGGTCGGCCTTTCTGCCTCTACCTCTGCATTCGTTGGAGTTCATCAGAGGCAGATATATTGTTTTTGCATGGTCAGACTTTTCCGGGTATTTTTGCGGCCTCCTGTTTGCACACCTGGCGGAATTGTGAAAGTTTGTCTTGGGTCATGTGTGTTTACCCACCCCAGGCCCCAGAGGTGACCCCATCACGCCACCGACAGGGAGGCCAGCACTTGCGTGTGGCGATTTCCAAAGTGGCCAGGCTTGGAGTAGGGCCACACTGCCTGTGCTGCCTTTCAGCAATCTGGCCCCGCTCTGGCTGCGCTTAGAGGGGGGGAAGGGGTGGGG
>NC_045750.1:24089968-24092161 GCF_008692095.1 Etheostoma spectabile
GGGGGGGGGGGGGGGGGGGGACTTGTTGGCAGGGCCCTGCAATGTTTTCAGAAGCACAGACTTCTGGCAGCATCGCTCAATATGATGGAGAAAAATGCCTGCTGCTAATGAAAGCCAGCAGTGTCTCTTGAATTGGACTATAACCCGAAAGGCATTATGTAACTGAGATACCGTAAACATTTCAAAATTGTCTCTCAACAAATTATCAGTGTTTATTTTTTCCACATTATATCTGATATTTTTGAAACAGTTTGTAATTGAAAGAACTGCTCTGAATGTAGACAGCGTCTCTTTTGAAACCAAGAACATTTTGCCTGCAATTATTTTTCTATTTGATTGTCCTTTGGCCAACAGATTTCAAGAGGGCAAGTAACAGGCATAGTTTTGGGATGTTGGTACGTTATTTGCAAGGAAGTAATTTGTATTCATAAATAGTCAAAATACAAAGATTGACTTTGCGGCTTTAGGTTAATTTTATATGTTTTATTTAGGATGTGCAATTTTGATTTGAATCACTGTGACAAAAACAAGACCCTGGCTTATCAGAGATGTGCAAACGCTGCATCTGCAATAATCAGCGACATATGAATGCTCCTCTTTCACTCGTGTTTTCATAGTGGTGTTTTTAACCCGAGCTCGGTCCTGCACCTACAGTATGTATTAGTCAAATATTTATTTTGTTCAGAAATACGTGGCTATATTGAGATGGGAATAGGGTAAGATGATTTAATGGGCACATCAGAGAGCCCTCTTGGGTGCCAAAATTTTGCGATTTTGGTGGTCTTCTCTCAGAGATCAGACACCTGAAGGGTCGTTTAGGAGACCACGGGATGCCATGATTCAAGACCCACTGAGGGGACATGAAAGTGTGCAGAAGATGGAAGGGCCTGGATGGCAATTACTGCTCATCAAGGCACATTTCAAAGGGTGACTAAATTGTTGAGAGTCATGCATTAGCTAGATTTACAGATTTTCCCCTTGGTGTCTTCCCTAAATAGTCAGGGTGGGGAAGCAACATTTTTATGTCTGCACACATATCATCACTACACAATAAACTAAGTTAGATTTTTCAAGAGTAAGAAGTTAATCCAACCTTACATTTAAAATGCAGAAGAATTCCTTCCTGTCCAACTTACATATTTGCTGTACTGTTTACTGACTGCTGCTGAAGCAAAGCACAGTATAACCATTTGATCCAACTGAAATAACAGAAAACGAGACATTAAAGAAAAAATCTGTCTCAGTCTTTATTTGGAATTCTAAATCTTCCGCTCTTCGACTTTCATGCTGCGGACCAGCATAGAAAATGTGATTTTCCAGTAAATTTAATGAACCAACTTTCACTCAAAATAGATTGAACAAACATTTCATCCTTAAAGCTATTTCCTCTGGATGACTCCGTGCCACATTTGAGAACAGAAAAAGTTTCTAACTTACACATTGCACTTCATATATCACCATTAACGTCAAATGTCATAATCTTAAAAATAACATTTGTCTTGTTGTATTTTTTTCCGTGTCATGAAATTTGATGAAATGTTCTAAAGTGTCCTTTGTGTTGTCCTTTGAATAACCAGCCACAGGAATAGATAGTTCCAGAAGGCACTACTAAAGTTACAGCATGAGGGGAATCAATCATGACACCCGAGTTCTGCTTTTTCACTTAAAAAAAGTCGTAACACTTAATCACTATACAATTCCTGGTTTAAAAGCATTGGAAGTACTTGTAAATTCCTTCATGAATAACAAGTTATACATTAAATAATAATGCAGTAATCTCTCTGTAGTAATTTACTGCAGTAAACACATGTGTACACTGTAGAAAACTCACATGTACAGTACGTCAACACAGAGTAAACAGAAAATGGGGTGTTAAAATATGTTGTCAGTAACATACTGTTTGTCTGTGTTATTCCAAAGAGGAGAATGTGCTATGTGGATGTATTTTGAGGGTTATTGTTATGAAACAAATGAGTTTTTTTTAAGATTATTTTTTGGGCTTTTCCGCCTTTAGTTTTTGACAGTTAGTGTTAGTGAGAAAGGGGGAAGACAGGTCTGTAGTCAAGACCACCTTTGTCGAGTCCAAGACAAGTCCAAGACCAAGACTAGTCGAGTCCAAGCCAAGACCGAGTTCAAAGCGGTTTCGAGTCCAAGACAAGACCGAGTCCAGGACAGGAAAAAAAGGTCTTATGC
>NC_045750.1:24092171-24093279 GCF_008692095.1 Etheostoma spectabile
CAAGACAATCATTTTGGGTTTCACTTCCCCTCCAATATTATTATCAATTTAATAAAGACACCTGGACTCGGTCCAGACCAAAAGCCCAAAAGCCTAATCTGGCGAGACCAGTGGCCGAGACCGAGACAAGTCCGAGTCCAAATACAAGACCATAGAAAAATGGTCTCGAGTACTACAGCCCTGGGGGAAGACAGGCAGAGAATTGTCACAGGTTGGCTTCAAACCCTGGACCTCTGCATTGAGGCATACACCTCTCAGTACATGTGCGCCCGCTCTACCACTGAGCCAACCTGGCCAAATTAGTTTAAACAAGGATTTTTAGGTATGACGTCAAATGGGCCCATAAATAATTTTCTAGGGGATAATTCCTAACAATAAGCAAAACTGTAATACACCAGTTGAGTGCTATACACAATTATATTAAAATGATATGTGAATTGATGTTTGACATATTACTGTACAATAGACATACACCCCCCTAGCCACTTTATTAGGTATAACTATTCAATTCAACGCAATCCAATTCAACAGGTCTGCGACCAATTCTACAGTTAGGAATATTATAATGTATAGTTTTCAGTTTTTGTTGAAGTTCCTGATTAAAGTGATTAAAAACAGTATGTGATGAGCTTAAAAATAACGGAAGTCAGACTCCTTTTTATTATCCACTAGCGTTAGCTGTGTCACAACTCAACTGCTGTCTAGCTAAAAAGTATGGAGCTGGAATATTACATGTGCAGGCACAGTGGCATAAGGTAGTCATGAGGGGCCCCAGTGCACACTATAATGAGGGGCCCTATTAAGTTTGAATAGGCATGAATGCCTGCCTGGCTTGCAGATACTGTCCTCAGAGATTTTGCGCCCAAACTTGCTACCGTATATTATCTCATCTTGTCACATGGTCAAATAGAGACTTGACATTGGACAACATCAACATAGATATTACTCAGCAATCATCATTGCACATCTTTATTCTACAAAAATGCCAAATAAAATAAGAATTGATTCATTTAATTGAATATCATTTTATATTTACAGTGGGGTTAGAAAGTTTGTGCACCCAAGGTAAAAAATTGTGTTAATGTGCATAAAGAAGCCAAGGAAAGAT
>NC_045750.1:24093289-24093666 GCF_008692095.1 Etheostoma spectabile
CCAAAAGGCATCAAATGACAGATTAGACATTCGTGGAGATTTTTCCATCTTTTCTTGGCTTCTTTATGCAAATTAATAAAATTTTTTACCTGGGGTGCCCAAACTTTCACTGTAACCCACTGTATGTAGATTAAGCATATCATTTTATTGACATTGCTACTGACTATTTTACAAAGAAAACGTGTGTTTGGCTGTTTAGGAGAGTATATAGTAAATGCCACCGTTTTGAAGTTAACGTGAGATCTTTTTTGACACGGGCATATTCTAGAGGTGGCAATCTGAATTAGGGTTGTTCCGATGGACGATATCATGCCGGTTTGATGCCGCTCAACCATCACCATCACCATGGAGCGCCACCATCGGGATGCCATGCCCCC
>NC_045750.1:24093676-24098097 GCF_008692095.1 Etheostoma spectabile
CCACCTAGTCAGAGACACACTAATCCTAGTGGACGGGAAATTGACAACTGTGTCGGTCTTAAACTAGCAAAAACACTGCCCTGTGCTACCTATTTGTAGTGATACAGTCTCTCTCTCTCCCTGTCAGTATAGTAGCTTGCTCTACCTGGACTAGTAACGAATCAGCATGCTGTGAGCCCATGCTCTGCGCCTCGACTTGGACACAGCGGTCGTTAAAAGGCGTTATCGGGGAATGCTATCACACTTTCCTCATATTTCCCTGCACTACACCCTGAAACCACAGCACAGAGTTGTTTCCCCTCTACTCCTCTGCATGGAAACAAACTGTTGGTGGTTTTGTGGTTGTATTCTACATGAATTCGCAAGATCTCGTGGGTCCTTGTGACTTCGGCTGTCAGTCAGGGCCGCAGCCGCTCCGCTACAAATCCGGACCTGGTGGGTATTAACGGACAGCGGAGCACGGAGCCGACACACAGCGGAGCCAATCCACGGCCGTTCTGCAACCGGTGGAAATTAAGAGTGATGAGAATGTTATGTAAGATTTATGAATGTACGTTAGCAACAGTATGTTATGTTTCTGTTTATTTAATGCGTTATTCTGTGCAAATATAACCGAGAATGTCGTTTAATCTCAATAATTATGGTATATTATGTTATTACTGTCGCTTTGTTAAAGGCAAACGTTCCACTGGACTGTTGTTACGCAGATCACGGAGATCTAGAGTCTAGACTTTAACTGAAAGTAGGTCAAATTGTAATGTACTGCCTCTACCAGTGGCAGGATGTAATACTGTCTATTTACAGAGGGCATTTAAATGTATGGCTGATCGTTTCTATGTTAACTGTTAGCCCATAGTAGTAGAAAAAAATACAACGATATCATCGACCATCACAATTTGCCCATTTAGGGGACATTGCCCGAACCCTAATCTGAATCAGTTTTAAATTAAACAAAATTTGTCAAAATTAAACAGCTTTACCATACAGTATCCCTATTCATGGAGATGTATTGCTGAATTGACCTGCATATGGGGGGACATTCATATTCTGGGTTTGCTTGGTTTAGAAAACCAAAAGAGCCACTATTATTACCAAATTTAAGAAATGTGTTTAACTCCCTTTAATAGTTCCATTTTTACCACCTTTGTCTTTTGCCAATAAAATTAAAACTGACTGGTAGTGTGATAATCCTCTCTAAAGGTTCCTAAAGGTTTCATGCCATGGGAAACACATGGGTGGCCATGATAAATGACATTTGACATGTAGAACTGCTTGCATTCAAAACACTCATTAAATCAGTGTTCCCTAATGGTGGTTCTTATTTTATTAGGCAGGATTATATGAAACGCTTGGACGATATATTATATATTGAATTAGTTGCACCTAATTAGAGTGGAATGGTTGATGGACGGCTCTGCTTATTCACAGGCACACACTACCGGACCAGATTCACAAATATGCTTTCCTCTAAAGCAACCGCAATACTTTTGTGTTGTTTCAGGTACAGTAGGTACTCATTTCAATAATTTGAGCAAACCTCAAAATAAATGAGGATATACATGCTGTACATGTCGTGCTGTTCAAGCACAAAGTCAAATTCATCAAGACATTAATTTATTTTCGGCGCTTTAATTCTGCATAATACTGCAAGTTGTCGGGATGGTCAGGTTCCATCCTATTAAGACTCTAAAAATGGACTAACTTTTGTCATGACAGCTAAAAAGCCGCAGGGGAGCCACCTGAGGCCTGGTGCAGCTTCTACAAGGTATCTAAGCAGCAGCAGTTATCTGCCCTGACCTTCTCCTATAACCAGGGCCGGGGTTCCCTAAAGCATCTTTGCGCTACAGTAAGTTCATCTAGGTTTCACTGTAAGCTGATGTGTAAACATGATCTCAGTGCAAAATGCTTTTAAGAAACTCCACAGTGTCCTTCTGCCAAACAAGGCTAAATGGTTTCCACAGAAAATTTATAAACCAAAACTACCGCTTCACAAAACTCAGTTTCAACCGATAGCTCCCTCTCCATGCAAAAACACGCCTCAAGGGAATTGGCTGAGTTGTCCCACCCACTCACTTTCTCAGCTGGAGAGAGAAGAAAGACAGACTGTCGCAGATGCTCTGTGTGTGTAATCTAACTGGATGAATGTGACTGTGTGATATACAAGTGACTCATCCCTTGCTAACAAATGCCTTCATTTTAACTTCAATTTATTGTCATGACAGCTGTGAAATAAAATATCACCAATGCAGATATCAGCGCTCACAGAGCCGAATCAGAAGACACGATGACTACCCACCTATTGAAGGCATGACTGACTCCCAGGGCTGTTGCCAAGAAAGGGAGATCCCCCGCTAAACAATATGATATCACTTAATCCCGCTCCTATTCCCCGAGCAGCCAAGCCCACATAGGCTTTCCACTCAGTGGTGATGACTGGGCTCTCTGCTGATGAAAGAGAGCAGAGGCCCATTAAACCTTACGACTCATCGGCTCATCTGAGCAATCTGGAACAGGCACAGGGCTGGGGGGAGCGGCTGAAGAAGACAAACAACCGACAGTTACAGTATAGGGTATTTCATTTTTTATGGTTCAACTTTTAAAGCTGGACTGAAATTAGGATTTTTTCCCAAAACGATATCCTTTGTTTGAAATATTTGGTCAAAATTATAACTGACGCAAAGAGAAATATAGCGCCTCCTATAAATATCAATTCCAATGAATGCATAGTACAGGCAGTTAACCATGTGGGGAGCCAACGTTGTTAGCTGTTGCTTTTTTGGTGGAATTTATGAATCCCTTCTGATCACTGCTGATTGGA
Organism: Etheostoma spectabile; assembly: GCF_008692095.1. NCBI lineage: Eukaryota > Metazoa > Chordata > Actinopteri > Perciformes > Percidae > Etheostoma > Etheostoma spectabile. Next base: position 24,096,495 of record NC_045750.1, read on the forward strand.
TGATTTGTTCAGCTCAGTTCAAAGGTTTATGGTCCCTGACTTCATATCTCGTAAAAGTTTCTTCTAACCTGCGTAAAAGTCCCATTGAAATCCAATTTAGTCATCTGTTTTTAGGTTCAAAATGATGTCAACATGTTTTTAAAAAATGTATTGTTTATATTTTTATTGTTAAAAGAGAGAAAAAAGATTTTTGGGTAAATAAATAATGAGAAGTGCTCCTTTTTGTCTCAGCCGGCTGGAGAGGCATGTCTATTATTAGGTATTACACTGTAGAACGACAGGGTAAGTAAAGACTACATGTTAATGATATTGAACAGTAAGGAACACACCAGCATCTACCTGGACTGAAGTGACATTTGCCGGTATATTTACATGTTTAATGTGCTGCAGCTGAGCAACTAATTAGCTACCTAGCATGCTAAACTACCGCTAAACTTCCATTAGCAGTGCACTTTTAACTAGTTTGTTCATTCGCTGCAGGCGTAGGAGCAGATATGTGCTGTAGCAGACAAATGCAGTGTAATTTCAGTTGAATCTGAGATTTGTTTGTACATGTACTACAGAAGTGATTAAAGCCCTTCCTACGTTGACTGACTTTGCAGTCCTACTTTACTCTGTGTCAATATGCAAATACAGGGATAACGTACTAATGATACCGCCCTTTGTGATACCAGTCACCCTTATGGGATTACCGGTACAGCTGCCTTGTTTAATTGGTGTCTGTCTTGTGTATCTGTATCTTTTTTTGTTGTTTTTATGGACTGTGAGTCTAACAATAAATGCTATCTAATGAGGGCTGAGATTACTTTGATTACATGACTACTTTTAAAGTGAGTTTTCACAGTCTTTTGACAGACGTGTACAGGCTTATTTATAATAATAATTTATATTGTTTATTGATCCCCCGTGGGGAAATTCAAATGTATACTCTGTTTCATTAGTAATCACTACACACAGGCTTGAAATACACACAGACACACACACACACACAGGACCTATTCATGCACAAATACAGAAGTCAGAGTGAGTGGGCTGCCGGGGGGCTGGGGGTACAGTGCCTTGCTCAAGAGCACCAATCCACACTCTGTATGTTGGTCTGTACGGGGACTTGAACCAGCAACCCTCTGGTTCCCAACCCCCTATAGACTGAGCTTTTTATGCTCAACGTTGGATCTGTATAAAGATGCGGACTGAGCCTTCTGTCCATACTCTGCGATCTTTTTGAACAAACTTGTGCATTTTTTCTGAAAGCTTACGGATACGGACGAAAGGAAGCAGTACCCCCGGAAATCACAGGGGCAGTGTAGCTAATAGTTCGAGCGAGAAGCGACCATAGGACACAACACATTTTATTTTAAAGTGCCCATATTATGAAAAAAAAAACACTTTTCTGGGATTTGGGGTGTTATTTTGTCCCTGGTGCATACAAACTTACGGGTCTCTGAATGTCCTCTGCCTTCAGTCTCCGGTTGAGATGTTCAAAATCTGCACGGCTTTCTACGCAACTAGCCGAGACAAGGTGGTTAACCAAGCTCGTTCTCAATGGCAAAACACTGCTACAACACACACATCAGTTCACCATAATCTCCAAAAGAACTACTTC
>NC_045750.1:24098107-24098236 GCF_008692095.1 Etheostoma spectabile
TCTGCAGGTATTCCACAAGTGTCCCTCGTTTAAAAGAAGTCTCACTCGGTGGCCAAAAGAGAGACACACAGGATCTGCAGCGATGTGCAGTACAAACATCTGGTGTTTTTTGAAAATGAAACCATGTAA
>NC_045750.1:24098246-24102756 GCF_008692095.1 Etheostoma spectabile
GTACAACCTCAAAATACAATCATGAACCTGAATATGAGCATAATAGGGGCGCTTTAAAATGGTGGAACTTTTTGAGGAGATGCTCAGCCAGTTAGTTGGAAATTTTAATCAATGATTTGATGTTACTTGACTGGACAAACAGAAACACTGGGAGGAGAATATTCCAATTTCCTAATTGCAATAATCTCTGAATTTTAATAGTTAATCATGACTAATCACGTTTTATCACATGATTGAAATTCAATTAATTTGCATTTCATAACAGTTTTTAAGTCTGTATTATCAATGTAAACCAATTTTTACCAGTGTATCTTTATTGGGAATCAAATGAATGCAAAGAAAGTTACTTTATGAACTTGACTTTTGAATTTATTTCACTATTTTGAAATAAAAGATGGGCAACGAGTCTGCGATAACACAATTAATGTCTTCAGAAATATAGCTTGCCTTAAGCTTGCTTTTTAAAAATGTAAAAATAAATTGTGCACTCTCCAAAATAGTGCTTTTCCTGAGTCCGCTAGCATCAACCTGATTAGCTGTACTAGCTACATGCTTAGCTCGTAGATGGAAGCTTAAACTTGAAGTGCTTTGGTGATATTTTAGTTCCATTTCACACAAGGTATATATTGCTTTTGACTTGCAGACGGAGCCATTTAGAACTGTGTTGTTCATCTCCATGGCTGCAACAGGAGGTAGGAAGTGTCTGTGGCAGATTGACCACAAGTAAAGGTGCCTCAAAGGGCCAAAATTGTAGCAGCCAAAGCTGTAGAGTGTAGCGTACCAAATTATTTAGTTAAAGCACCAGTGATGGTGTAAAATAGAGAATCTTTGGTGCACGTGATTAACATGATGAACACAATTTGACATGTTATGCTCTGTCTTTAATCTCATTGTGATGTTTTGCTGTCTATGGAATATACTTTTTACTGAATTAGATGACCCTCTCCTTTAAGAAAAATTACACTACTTTACTGCTCACTTGTATCAGCTTTATTAAAATCCCAAATGTGCAGTACAGAGCATCTACTGTGGCTCATTTAAAAGTTGAAAGACTTGTTTCAGCCTGCAGTTTCTCCAACTTCCGGACTATATAGGTCAGGGAAACCTGCCAAAAGGCTTCTTGCATATTGGGCACACGTGTTATGCCACACATCACTGACTGACATGCTGTTTTCTACCTCTCCACTTCCACTCCTCTCATCCCTCCCCCTCCTCTTTGGGCTCCTCTCACCTCTCTGTTCTGCTCTCCTCTCCTGCTCTGTGCTTCTACTTTTCTCTCCTCTTCTCTCGTCTTTGTCTCCTCTTCCCTTGGAGAGTGATTGTGATGGAGAGGTTAATCCGGCCGGCATATGGTTGCCATCGGCGGCAGATCTCCCCATAATGGTGGATGGACATGGTAGACTAATCACGATCTTTGATCCTCCAAGAAACCCTCGACTCGCGTGGCTCTGATTTCCCCGCATTGCTGCCATGCTGAAATGAGGAGGCCCTGATGCTCTGGAAGTCATTTTGGGCTTATTACTTAAGCCTCAGCATATCCCCATTGTCTTTGCAAGCATTGGAAATGACTAGAGGCCGTGCTTCTGTGCAGTCAGCGGTGCGGGTATTTCCTTAACTGTGCGGCTTTGTTGGCCAACTTTGTGCCTTCTCGCCCTCTTTCCACGGCGGCCAACTTTTGATGAGAGCTTTAATTTGATGTTGTTAAGGTTGTATGGTTTCAACTTTGCCATTTCTTTGGCTTATAATAGTCAAGGGTTTTTTTCCCATGCAAACTCATAGCCTGTTGGACGTCCTAAAATGGCCTCCAGATTTATTGGTGAGTTTTTTCACTATCCGAGCCAAAGCAAGAACATTACTCAGCAGCAATTACTACAGCAGTTGACAGGGTTGCCGCTCGCCACGACCTACGCACATTCAAATGCCAAGGTGTATAGTGATTGACTAATGCAGTACTTTTGAAAATGCACAATTACACCTTACAGACTTGTGTCATCTTTGCGGGGCTGAAACAGCACACCAGCCGAGCTCAGGATTGTCACCAGGGCAATCGCCGACACCTCAGCAGTAATTAGAGTAAGATTTAGAGAGGTCATCAGTCACGCCCCTGTTCCAGTGACTCATGACCCCCTTATTGGAGCCTGTGCACACTCAACCACATACACACATACACCTCAGGGCCGCCTGTACACACGTGGAACCAGTCAGCGGACACTGAGCCCGGGCTGGTCTTAAGTAAAATACAGAGGCTTTGAATGGATGATCTGTTCACAGAAAGAAGAAAGGCAGGCTATCACGTTGCCAGATCTGGAACACATTGATGTGGATGCTACTCCCATTGTCAGATGAAACTGTGGATCTATTTGATATACAACAGATGATTCACAGGATATACAAATACTTTGACAGGCTACAGGCAGATTCAGATCTGTGCAATGTGAGCGTAGAGTTGCATCTGTGCTATACACTGACTGCATCCCCATGCTCAATTTCATTGCTTCTGTTATTGTTTCTTTTAAACTGGCACAGCTAACTAAAGGCACAATTTCAAGTCAATATTTAGACCATAAATTCTACAACAAATAAAACCAGCTTGTAAAACTCTGTATTGCTTAGTTTTTGTATGAGGTGATGTTTTCCATCATGATTAAATTAAAGGTTTTGACAGCTTTGGTCCAAGTCACTACTCCTTTCCTTCCAATGGCCTCCCTTAAGGCCAACAAGTACTGGCAGATATGCTCACCCCTGAGAACTTGAAACAGGAGGGATTTTTGACGCAGTCAGTGTGCCGGCGTGGGTCAGCTTTTCTATTTCAGCCCGGTTTGAGGCACACCTTTGTGTGTTGATGTGAAGTAAATGGATATTTTTCTCAAGGATACCTCACAGCAGAGTTTGTGTGTTCACCAGGAGCTTTCAGTGCGTGGTTGGAAGACAGACTACGCTGCAGACAGAATTCTGGTTTAGCTCCGGGTTTGCCTTCTCCCCCTGCTCCTGGCCAAAACTATTCAGATGAAAGTTTGGAGTGTAACAAAGTGATTAACAGCGGTACAGCATGAATGGCTGAGGTTTGCCATATTTCTCCTGCTGGGTGGTAACCTAATGGCCATATTAACATTAATTCAATTTTCTCTCATCCTGTCTTTTCAGAAAGGCGCTTCATTAGAGCGAGGACATTCCGGATTTTTACAACATAAGAGTGGGAAAACAGCAGACTGCACAGTTAGAGAGGAAAACGTTGGAAAACACTACAGCGACACAGCAAAGTTTCCCAGGAAATGGGTGGCTGCTCATGGACTCTTTGTCTTTTCTTTTTTTATCAAACAGAAGCTGCGTTTTCCTTTAAAGAGCTGTTTGTGCACATTTTCAAAATGAGAAAGGCAGACCATATCCTGTTATTGAAGGCCCGGGTGTCTTTATTGCCTGGTGAGGCAGCAACACATGGCAGTGTCCCTCTCTGCATATCAGGGTAGCTCGGTGAAAGGGCAGCATGTTTAGTCATACGTTAGGGTGAAGGACACTTAAGTGCTACCTGATGTTAGCAGGAGTGCATGTGGACACAGCGGGGGTTTTTAGGCGTGCCTCAGAAAGTATGCACAATAATTTTGCCATTTACTGCGGTCTTGTGATGGTGCACTGCCGCTGTTATATTGGTTTGGAATGTACCATTCTATTTTAGAGCGAGCCCACTCAGTGGGTTGTGGGCCACTACGGCCAGTGGTCCACTCATAACTTTTACAACAAAAACCCGACGATTGGGTCAAAAACCATTTGACGAAGCTGCCTTTTTTGAAGCAGGACATTTTTGAGGTGATTGTGTCAACATTTGTGCCTTGCAACATCCTTTAAAAAGAAATAAGACTGACAGAGCGGACATTGAATTTTACCGCAGTGTTTTCCCAAATTCTAGCCAACAAATTGCCCTGTTGGGATTTCCAAGGTTTCTAGTTCAATCCTTAAAAAGCAAGTAGAGATTGATATAAATATGATGGGGAAAATTATCTTTTTTTTTTCTCCTTCTGATTGCAAATTAACCACAATTTGTTATAGATCTTAGGAATGTCTACGTCTCAAAGTCCTCGTGCTGTGGCTGTCTGTCTCATTCATCTGTGTGAATGGAGCTTGTAATTACAGAGCCTAGGAGTTGTGTTTAAATGGCAATACAGTTTGCAGTTTTTCACATAAACTGTCAGAAGCTTGAATCTGAAACGAAGCAAAATAAGCAAAAATTCTGTGGAGAGTCCCTGCCAATAGACCGAACAAAATAACAACTCCCCATCCAGGCCAACTGCTGTGGCTGCCCCGTTTATTTTTCTGGACAGAGTTCATCGATGGAATTTCAGAATTAACTGACAGACTTAAAAATATTTATTGAAAGGGCACCATGGCAAAAATGAACATGAGAAAAAGAAAAAATCAAAAAGCATCCATCATCGCTGTTGGCGGAGTATACGAGCATGGTACAGCTGTCATTTCATTTCCACTGGCGCTAGATTAAATAAAGAGCGAGCTGCAA
>NC_045750.1:24102766-24107958 GCF_008692095.1 Etheostoma spectabile
AAAATCCCTCTGTACTCTGGAGTCTCCAGGCCTCTGGCACTCCATTTGACTGACCACTTGTCAAACTGAGGATGAAAAAGTTACACTGTAATTATGACTTGCCACATGACTCTGAGCGGTTGTTAATGAAAAAAAAAATACATTAGCCCATATATTATCTAAGATCACTGGAGCCTAATAAGTTCAGAAACCCAAACATATTGTTGATACTGGAGTTATTAGTTGCCATAGGCTGACTATGTCTATATTTCTGTACAGTTGGAGGCACGAATGAATATTGATCCATCATGCAATGTTGGAAATAGTAGCTGCAGTAGTTGTACTAGTGGTATAGTTAAGCTTTAAACCTCAAAAGCATTTCATATGTGAGCTGGCTTTGATTTGGAGCTTGAATGGGGGAATAATGGGAGGCAGACAAGCTGGGGAGTGCAGCCACACAAAGGCACCGTGCCTCTCTAAGGGGTCTGGCTGCCTGGCTGTCTCAGGGCCCTGGGCTGAGGTTAAGGCTGAGGCTGAGGCTATAAGGTTGGGGTTTCACGGAAGATGGGGCTGCATAGGGGTTACTAATGAAAGGCCTGGATGGATGAGGAGAGTCAGAGGCGTGTCATCCTCTACTGCAGCCTGACCCTCACCTTGGAGATTAGTTAATCACAGAGAAGTATCAGAAGGGCTTTGGGAGCGCAAGAGAGGAGGCTCGAGTGTGTGGGAGGGTTGAGCAGTGGGTAGACTGAGGCACTGTGGGGATGGGACACAGGCGGGGTGGGGTGACTTGGGGTTGTGGCGGCTCCTTTCTAAACAGCACTCCTAAAAATAGATCCTTCCTCTATTTAAGCATTCAGTCATGAAAGGATGAAAGGGTTGTCTTTTTAAATCAACTTAAGCAAAGCAAATCTTGAATTTGATGCCAGATTAAAGTTTGGTGAATGTATAAAAAAGGGAAACATGGAATTTTCCACTTCTTCTGCAACAAAATGGCATTACTAGGACGTAGCTGATGTACCTTAAGAAACAGGAGCTCTCATGAAGAAATAAAAGACTAGACTCTGAAGTAGTTTGAGAGGGATGACGCAGCCTAATACAGCTGCAATAAAGTTAGAACGTCAACTATGCCTGATTTATTTGAAGTGGAAGGGAAGTGTTTAATACGAGACACATGGTTTCAATAGATAGCTGAAGTCGCATGCCACACACTGCAGAAAGATGTAAAATGGACTGTACAGGAATTGGTCAGTGATTAGTACATGATAGAAGACAGACACAGACGGATGCCATTCTCAAACTGACTATTCCTTTTACTTCTAGTGTAGTAAGAGTTAACAATTCAGAGGTTTTTAACGCTACTGTACGTTTTGCATGTAGAATTCCAAAGTAATTATTTTCACTACTTTGATAAAGTCTCAAAGGAAACTTATTTTTGTCCCTCTGCCATATGGAAGATTGCATCTTTCTTGGTTATATCTACAGAGACAGACAGGTGCAAACAAATACACACCGCAGTGGGCTCCAGGGGCCTCTACTGTACACAAGCGTGGACGTCCAAATATACCAAGTCCCACACCAAATCTACTTATGCAGTCTTTGTTCAGTGTCTTGCACTAACACTTGGTGCCTCCGTTGCCAGAAAAATAAACACTATCACTCAAGACTGGGACAAGAATCCGAAATAGTGTCTGGCAACGGAGCAGCTGGGCAGCCATCTAAACATTTTGGAGACAAATTTTCGATAGAGCGCACACTTTCAAGCGATCGACACATCTCCTGAATGTGTGTGAAGAGTTTGTCTGGAGTCAGTCAACATCAGGACAACATTTTAACCTTAAAAAGTGGGAATTTTGGCACCTGCTTTTCATTAAATTAAATTATAATAGGTTTAGTCAGATTTTAGTCATTTGATTGTTGATAATCTGTCTTGTGCATGAACGCACTAAAAAAGCAGTTATTAACATAACTCATGCGCATATTTTTGATGAGCAGTAAACTGTTTGCAGCTATATATTTTTTAATTTATATATGCATACTCTTTATTGTTCCCCTATGGGGAAAATACAATTTACACTCTGGTGTTCTTACACACAGGCCTGAAATACACACACATGCTCAGGTCCTATACATGCACTAACGGAGACATATCAGAGTGGGGGGGCTGCCAGTGCTGGACCAGCGGCCTGAGCGGCTGAGGGGGGTTCGGTGCCTTGCTCAAGACCACCTTGAGAGTGCCCAGGAGGTGAACTGGCATCTCTCCAGCTACCAGTCCACACTCCGTACTTTGGCCCAAATGAGGACTTGAACCAGCAACCCTCCAGTTCCCACCACAACCCCCCACGGACTGAGCTACTGCCACAAGTGGTTGTACGTCACCCAAGGATTTATGGAACAAGGCATTCTGGTGATTTGATTTAAAGAATGTGTTGTGGAAGGTATATTTTCTTTGATAATGTTTTTTTTTTCAACCTGGACCCTGTTTTCCCAATAGTGTTTTTTTGACTGATTTGAACAGAAATCTTTGAAATGTATTGAGCAAGAACGCAGAAACCGGCCGCCACAAACCGGGCTGCAATGTAACCCAATGGGGCAATTGTGCACCCACGGGTTTTGTCCACTAGAAGCGATTGTTTTTTGCCATGGACATGGTCAGATTGTTATTAAAAGTGTCTTACAACGTCAATCTTGCGAGGTGACTTCTTGTCCGAAGACAGCGGAGTGGAGAGGCATTCCGGGAGTCTGAGACTACAGCGGTCGCCATCTTTGATTTTTAAAGTTACTACACTTACATGCATTGTTGTAAAATCTCACTTGTTCACTAAAATACCTTTCAACGTCTAGGTTTAGCTTGAGACAAGCAGTTAAAGCGCTTTGATAATTTAGATGGTTGACCGGCAACAATAATCTTTCACGCATTCATACTGATAAACAAGAATTTTTTTACATCCACTGAAGTCCTTTCTATAAATGTTATTTGTTCATCCGTTTGTCTTTCCCATTATCATTCAGATCTTTTTTTTCATATTCTCAAATATTGTCTACAGTTAAGTATTTTTGTAGTATCACTGCTCATAAGCTGACAGAGAACGTGATCTTTTCAGCAACACCCTGCTTCCCATTTACACTAGTTACACACATTCACACCTGTTAGCTGGAAAAATACCCAAAGTCATCAAGTGCTGGCCACAAAGCAGCTCTGCTGGAGTAAAGGAGGGTTAAATACCTTGGACACGGCGGCCTGACAGCCTTTCAGCAACTTACTGGCCACAAATCAGCTTTTCTAACCTTTAGGCCGCAGCTCACAGTTGAAATGACCAATCGTCTGCTACACTGTCGGCATGCAGGCCAGCTGCTAAATCAAACACTTCTTTCTTGCTGCTTAGCATGTTGTGGTCCTAAGGCTTAATTTCACAGACTTTTAATGGTTTTTTTTTTCCGGCTTGTTTATGGGCATGTGCGTGTTTTTTTGCGAGTTGAGAGAGAAGAATCCAAGAGGGAGGGAGCGACATAGAGAGATGGAGAGCTGTGTGAGAGAACGAGTGGGAGGCCTGAGATGTAACGCTGACATGGAGTTTCCTTATGGTGTAGAAACAGCCCGTGAGTTCGGAGGCGTTGTTGAGACTACAGACAAACGCTTTCCTCGTTTTTTTTGCTCCGGAGGAACCGACTGATCACTGGCCAGTCTGCTCGCTTTTCGAAAGACAGTTGTCTCTATAGTTTCCTGAAAGCCCTTTGTGACTAAACAAATGGAATAAATTACCCAACTGGAGTGAATTATAGATTTTTCCCCAAGAAGTCGCTGGCATTTATTATATTACAAATGCCTTTGTGTTAGGAACAGAAATTAAATGGGGAAGTCGTAAAAACGCACTCCCAGACTTATGGCAACAGGCTCCATTATTCTGTTAAACAGAAACGCTCCTCTGGAAGGGTCGAGCATTTATACTTCTGTATATGTTTATATCATTTTGAAGATCTCAGTTATTAGTTCGACCTGGTGAACCCACAGACGCTTTGCCTTCTGTCAGAGACGACATTTCCTACAGTGTCAAACGGGCTCCAGGCATATGCCTTTAGGCTCGAGCTAATACATCTGCTCTACATATTCATCACAGGGTCTCTTTAATTCTTTCCTTGCGCTCACATTCGCACTCTCCCACACACACACAAACAGAAAATACATCACAGAGACGTACACATGCGCCGGGCTGAGCGCGCATATAAACATGTACTGTGATTAAGGAAGTGAAAAACAATTTATTTATTATGTTAAGCTTCGAGAGGAACAAGAAAACAAAGCTTACAAAGCTGCGACTATCTTGATGTAGAGCTAAAAATACAATCTAATTTTGACTTCCCCAAATGTAAATACACAACTCACTGCCAGCAGACCTTAGTGGGCGCGATGTCTACAAATGCAGCTGGTGATTGATTACATGTTTTAATGAAGGTTCAATCTAAATTCATGGACACGTCTATAATTATTGATGTGGTATATTATATGCAATACAAGAGTAGTGATGAAATTAGTAAAAATAAAACTATAGATATTTCACACAACTCACAAAAAAGCAAGTTTCGTGTTCATTCTCCTCGTGGTACCAAGACACTTTACACATTTAAACTAATGTGAATTATAACTGATTAAATTCATCAAATCGTACTTTTTACTTCTTCTCCTTACATTTTAACGCGAATATCGGTACTTTCTACTCCTAACGTTTTACAAAATTGGCTCGTTACTTCCGTTTTGTGCTAAAGGTTGTCTATCACGTGTGATTGTGAGACACAGAAAAAAAGTGAGAGAAAAGAAAAAGAAACTAGCTGTGCGGAGGATAATCAGTTGAGATCATGTGCGTCTTTGAGAGCTGTAAGTCATACAACTTATTTTAACAAATTTAAAAGTTAGCTCGTTTGTGTTCTTCACCTGTTACCTAGGTTACACCTGGCTGTCGATTCGATATAATGGCGATTGATGAACGTCCCTTGCTCATTAAGATAATGTAATTAATAGTGGGTTTATTGTTATTTACTAGATTCCTATGCATTGTGTATGGTAGCCTGTACAATGTTATTTATTTCTTTTATTACCACACACACACACACACAGCCATAGCAGAGCTCCCCATGTCCATGTCTGTACTGATGCTTGATTTTAATAAAGCGTCAAAAGAGAGAACTGGAAACCAGAATCAGCTTCAAATCCAGTT
>NC_045750.1:24107968-24110430 GCF_008692095.1 Etheostoma spectabile
CCTCACTAAGTTTAAAATAACTTGACTGGAATTAGTTATTTATTTTTGCGTCATCAATACCAAATTGAATCTAAGTGGATCTGAATATACACAGACTTCTCACAAAATCACACTTGAATTCATATCTTGCTACTCGGTCAAAATCTTATTAACCTGGAGTCCCAGTGTCTGTCACAATAAATAAGCTGTATGTTTTATATATGTTTTAGGCCTATCGGCAGAAAGCCATTTCAAATGTAACCAATGGTATATAAAGAATAATGAATAAAAAGCCTTTTCTCCATGTCCCCTGTAGTTTCTCAGCGTGTTTCATTCATAAATTAACTTCACACTGCATGTCTGTGTTTGTGTGGACCTACTATTTTCTTTTTGTCCCCCTGTACTTGAGTAAAGCGCCCGCGGGTTTCATGAAATGCGCTATATCAATCTAAGTTATCAATATTATTTTAGTTGCTATAACAAACTATTGCTAATGCTTTGGCTCGTGACACAGTGACAGTGGGACCCGGTTTAGCTCACCAGACATCCAAAGTAGGCAAAGTTATCATATGCAACACTTGAAATGCAATCTGTAACTTATTCTCTTATTGTAAATGAATGATTTTCTATCAGAGGAAAACATTCATCGCAACTATATGACCCCCCTGTAACGTTAACTCAGTAATATACAGTGAGGAAAAGACCTTTACGACAGCAGGTGTGGGAAAAACACTACCGCTTTTGTCCAAATGGGCCGCTAGAATCAACACAAACTGAAAGTTCCTCATAGCTACCTTTATGTTTTTCAAAGGTTATGAAAATTACCATGGGTCATGTGCAGTGTTTTGTCAGCAGAATGCTGCGGGCTGAGAGCTACAGTGCTGTTTTCCTTGAGATGGAGAGATAAAGTACTGTTTGCCAGTGCGTCATGGTTAGTTAACAAGTCTCTGACTACCTGCATACAAATAAATCAACCAAGTTCCTGCCACAGGGTTTTGTTGTCTTTTATTTTTTATTTTTATATGAAAAGCCTGCTGGTTTGAAGCCACCACAACACTAACTATGGGTCAGGGAAAAATCAGCAAACTGCGAGACAAATTGCTCCAGGGGAATAATAAAAAAAAAAACTCCTGAACTTGAGTAATTGAGTTACACAAAAACAGAAATGTACAAAATCAGCCTTTAAACCAAGTCTCTTCCTCTCTTGTGTGTCTACCAATCTTTTTCTCTCTTGTCTGCCAATCTAGGCTCTGCTACACCCTATGTTCCCACTGAGTCATATTATTTCCATATTTAAGTCGGCAGCAGCCCCCAGCTTTGATCTCCAGCCTTGCTCAGAGGCTGATCCTGTTATGGCTTGTTCCTGTAAATACTTTCAAGTGCTCCAGGATTAGAAGATTGTGGACCCAATGAAAAAACAAACAGCTTTTTACATTTACTTACATTTATAAGGCCCCTTAAAACACAAAAGAAATCATTTTGTAACAGTAGATGGAAGTTTACTCTGCAATTGCTGGTAATTGTGGTGCCACTGTTTATGTGTTCTGACAGAGTAAGATTCTGAGTGATTGAATTTGTAGTGTGTGTCTGCTACACACAGCATTCAGCCTTTGAACCAAGCAGCTGGGGTTTACACACTCTAACCATCGTTGGGCTGACCGGTTGCTCGGCATGGACAAAGCTAGAAAAAGTGGACAGGACTGAGCATGCACGCTGGTCTGAGTTCAACAATGACATGATGGGACATATGAAAATACATTTTATATATAGTATGAGTCTACAGCCATGCTAGCAGCGGTGTGAGGCTGTACTTAGGCTCAGAGGTGTCAGATGCTGAATGCTAACACATCTTAGTTTAGCATGTTAGCTGGCTAATTAGCACTACACATAAGGTGAAGATGAGGCTGATGGGGATGTTAGTTTTGCAGGTATTTGGCCAAAGTATTGGACACATTTTTATTTGGGGAAATTTTGACCTGATGATGGCATTAGAAGAAAAGTCAAGGGATCCCCATAGATGAGAATTACAATTCATCCTGAGGGGAACATGTATCAAACTTCCCTGGAATTCATCCAATAATTGGGAGGGTGGCGCTAGAGGAAAAGTCACGGGATCACCAATCAGGATTCACACTCTAGAGATCTTGAATGCATGTACACAATTAAATGGGAATCTATTTATTGCTTACCACTAAAAATAAAAATGTCATGGGGTCACCAAAGTCATTAGGACGCATCCACTGGGGATCATGGATTTCTCTTCCAAATTTCATGGCAATCCATCCAATAAGTGTTAACCCTTGTGTTGTCCTCACCTCAAAATTGAAAATCAACACTTTCATTGACACTTTTTATCATTTTTTTAAAACTTTTTCTTAGGTTTTTTTCCCTTTTTTTCAATATTTGACACATTTTCAACACTATGTAACACTAACTTAATAACTTGAGTTTTACAGTTATTTTTGGAATTTATGGTCAATAAA
>NC_045750.1:24110440-24110980 GCF_008692095.1 Etheostoma spectabile
AGGAAATTATACCTAATGTTTGAGTTAGAAAAGCAGAAAATTGGGAATTATTTAGATTAAAATTAAAGTAATGTATGTTGATGGATAATCACAGACTGGAATATGTCAACTTTTACTCAATACTATTTCAAAACCACTTCAGTTTGTTTTTCAATTGCTATAAAATTGAATAAGACGCCCCAAAATGAATGAAAGTAGAGATTTGTACTTGCCAAAGAGCGTTGTGTGGAATCAATCATGTTATTTTGAGGAATTAAAAAGAACATTGATATAGGAAAACGGGTCAATTTGACCCGAGGACAACATGAGGGCTAAAATAGTTCTGGACCGACCAGCCACCTGGCTGACTGACTTTGTCATCCACAGAACTACTACTATAAAAACACACATTCTCATGTTAACAAGGGGGGCAGACCCCCGAGAAGTGTTTTTCATGATATTCTGGCCAGTGGAGTTGAGTGAGCGCAGGTGCTCTCTGATGCTCCGTATCTTCCAGGGCTGTAGTCAAGACCACCTTTGTCGAGTCCAAGACAAGTCCAA
>NC_045750.1:24110990-24111135 GCF_008692095.1 Etheostoma spectabile
AGTCGAGTCCAAGTCAAGATCGAGTCCAAAGAGGTTTGAGTCCAAGACAAGACTGAGTCCAAAATGGTTTGAGTCCGAGTCAAGACCGAGTCCAGGACAGGAAAAAAAAAATGTCTTATGCATGACAGTATCAAGACAATCGTTT
>NC_045750.1:24111145-24112663 GCF_008692095.1 Etheostoma spectabile
ACTTTCCCTCCAATATTATTATCAACATAATGACGACACCTGGACTCGGTCGAGGCCAAAAGCCCAAAAGCCATATCTGGCAAGACCAGTGGCCGAGACCGAGACAAGTTTGAGTCCAAATACTAGCGAGTACGAGACAAGTCCGAGACCACAGAAAAAGTCCGGACTCGAGTCCAAGACCAGACTCGAGTACTACAGCCCTGGTATCTTCCCTCTTAAATTCACCTAAAGAAAAAAACTCAATTACACCCAACAACGCTTTTTCCACGCTATCGACAGAACAAAACCTGCTGGAAATCAGTTTGTAAACTGAGTCGGGCCAGTTTATATTGTAATGTAATGTTACTTTTTAACTTTCCTGAAATGAAGAGACACCCTGATCCTTTGTAGTAACAACAAGGCGAAAATAAAAACAGAGAGCCAACTAAAAGAGGAATGCCTTGGTAGTGGCTGCTGCACAGCCCCTTGTACTTGTCAAAATATGTAAAGCGTTTTTTTCTCTTCCCCCTTTTATGAAAGGCTGTTAACTGTCGCACAAGTAGTGACCGCAGCTGTTTCGTGACATTTATTTTCTTGTCGTGTTTTTCCCATCGTTCTCTAATTGGCTTCTGCTTGTGTCCTCCTCTTATGTGGTCTCTCTACACTCATCTTAAATGAATGTACACTCAGGAGGGAAAGAAAACTCGACTTGTACAAGCTTTTCGTGGTGGCGGCGTAAATGTTATAGGTCACAGAAATTATTAGCTTTAATTCTGAGGCTGCGATTCTCTTGATTTTCAGTTGCTGCATGGGGGTGACCTCATCTACTTCATTGCATATTTCATCGCATATTTCCTGTCCTTTTGCCACTTGGTCTGTGGTCTATCACCCTTCATCGTGTGGTCTCCATCTGACCAAATCACCAAGCTGTGTAAATTGCACATTGGGGCAGACAAAAGAGAAGGGTATCATTTAGACTACTGTATGCTGTTTCACAGTATTAAATGAATGAAGTATTAAGCTGGACATGCACGCTGCCTGGTTAGTGTGCATGTTTGAGCTCCCTCTGCCTCCAGTGCTTTGATATTCTAGAGTGTGTCTTTTTACGTCATGAAAGCCTGTCAAAATTCCTTTTTTTGCAGCTCTTCATAATAATATTTGAGAATTACCTCTCTTAACCTACCAAATCATTCATGCCACCTCAGCAGTTAGGGAACTATCTTGAAATCGTATTAACACTACAATCATCATAATAAACAGCACACTTCATTATTACAAAAACAAGAAAACACAAATGCAGAAGCACACAGTTATTTAGCACAACAGGCCACAAAGCTTTTTTATAGTAGCGTGAATAAGATGTGAATAAGCCCGGTAAATGGATAAGGGGTTGCGCATAGGAAGTGTAACCAACAGAACTTATTGTGTTCTTTGGACTTTACATTCCAACTCACTACCCAAGGCTTGTAAAGATAGAATAACGACAAACACAGACAGCAACCGGAATAAAAACAAGCGCACGCACACACACACACACAC
>NC_045750.1:24112673-24113026 GCF_008692095.1 Etheostoma spectabile
ACACACACACACACACAGTTACTGGAAGAGTGACAGAGCATGCAACAAGGAGAAAAAAAACACAGAGAGAAAAACAAGTGGGCAAAACCACTTGGGGGAAAAAACACCCTATATTATCAGGGGTGGAGATCTGCCACAAGCACATTCCTGATTCAGTACTCACTTCATCCCAAGCTATTTCAATATCTGTGAATACAGTAGTGAATCCACAGACTGGGGACGGCGCTGCACCCGGCAGACATAACACCTCACGGGCGAGACATAATATTGCGGTTGTATTGTGAAACAGGAGCCGATAACAAGAAATTATCACAATTATCTATCTATCTATCTATCTATCTATCTATCTATCT
>NC_045750.1:24113036-24116347 GCF_008692095.1 Etheostoma spectabile
ATCTATCTATCTATCTATCTATCTATCTATCTCTAAAAGAAACTGAACCAGAGAGATCAGTTTGACGTCAAAGTGTGAGACTGTCATTTAGGAACTTAAGGGAATAATTCAAAATGTTGTAAAAGCCATTCTCATATCTACAGTATACCGAAAATATAAGGCCACAGCCAGTTGTTGATTAGGTTTTTTTGAACAGCAGCAAGGCTGCTTACCTGTTTTCAGACTTTATCCTAAGCTAACCAGCTGCTAGCCGTAGCTTTGTAAAGACGTGAGAGAGAGAACTGGGTGAGTCAGGTAGGTCCTAAGAATTAAGGTAGAGAGAATCAAAGCATTATGCATAGCTCATGACTAGTGTCTCTGAGCGTTTTGTATTTGAAATTCTTCCGAAGCAACACAAGCAGCAATTTTGTCAGCCTGCAGAATGCAGCTTTGGAAGTCTGCCCGACCAAAATAGGAGCTGAATACATTTTCAATTATGAAAAAAAAGCATTTGAAATAGAAAGTTAACGAATCAGTAACGATAGAGTCCAAACTTCTGACAGCAAGACAGAGCGTCATTAAGTGGTACGGGGATGAAATGGGTTGGGGATGTGTGTTGAGGGGTTAATAGCGGGAGAGAAAGCAGGAGAGGAGGCAAGAGATAGTGAGTAGGGAGAGAAGAGGCAGAAAAAAAAGAGCAGGAGAGCGAGACGCTGAGAGGGGGAAAGGTCACAACCCTGACACGTGTAGCTAGTTGAACCTTCAACTTTCAGCGGAGGTCACTGCCAGGAGGCTTGGAGGGGAAGCACTTTATTGTTCTGGGTTACGAGCTCCTCGCCAGCGCTGTAAGGAGCTACTAAATCGCACACGCACACACACACAAACACACACACTCTGTGGGTCATTTGGGGCTGCCTGAGCCAGATACTGCCTGGCCTGAGCACATTTTTCCCCTGGTAAACACTTTATCCTAGACGCCTCACCGGTCTATTCCTAGAGGCTGCTGAAATGGAAAAGGCGAGGTAGGTTTTATTTCGGAGCATTTTATGATACAATGTATATGAGAAGACATCACCTCATAAACTAGTTCCCTTGCTCATGCACCTACTTATTGCACCACGCAGGGTATGAAACATGACAGCTGCGAAATGCATTCAGATAATGATATGAGCTGTTGTGGTGAACGTGAAAAAAGTTTGTGGGATTACATTACTAGAGCTAAAATTGTTTGTCTAAAATCTCATTAGACAATTAACAGAAAATCTATATTGCTGATACTATACTATTTTGATTATCGATTAACATTGCTTGGTTGCAGCTTCTGAAATGTGGGAATTTTGTGCTTCAATATCTTTGGGTTTCGGACTGTAGGTCATGCAAAACAAGCAATGACCAAGTAATTATCGGCAGATTAATCAATAATGAAAATACTCATTAGTCGCTGCCTTATAATACGCATATGGAAATAATACTATTTTCATTGTTTCCAGGAAAAACATTCATTCCACTGCCCCATGTTTTAGTGGTTTTACATTAGAGATGAAGAGAAAAACATGGAAAACTGTTCAGTTAATATTAAAATACACTTTCAGTGCTAAAAAACAACACACTTGGACACTTGGACATGAGCTCAACAAATCTAATGTGCCATGAGATGTGCTGTTCTAGCAGTGTGTGTCTAATTCCTACCTTTAAAACCAGATTCAAATCTAATTTGACCATAATCCGGGCCTGATCACTAGGTGTTCCCCATTGATTTATTGTAAACTCTGGTAAGTGTCAGTGTGAGAGGTAGCAGAGAGGAGTGTGATGATGATAACCTCAAATGAATTCTCCTCTCTCCACCCTCCTCCACAGTTTATTAGTTTAGGCCAGAGGCCACTTGTAGCCTTGCAGAGTGGACGGTAATTGTGTGCGTGCTCCTTAAGCACCGACCACAGCAATAATAGACTGAATTATACAATAAATTCCCTCCAGATGTGCTCCCTCCACTCCCACCCACCCACTCCAATTTGACAGTTCGCACACCCACAATCTGCGCAAGGAGGCCTCTGTCCACACGCACACACACACGCTTACAAATGTACATACACACACGCGGTGGCTAAGTTGCAGTGTTTGCATTGTCGGATTGTTTCCATGCTGGTGTTAGCTTGCTGCGTTTCCTCACTGCTGGTGTAATTACAGGTCGTATTAGCTGATAGTGTTTTGTTAACCTCCTAATAGATGTCCTCCTGCCTCGGAAACCACACAGAGAGTCCATTCAATAATAAGCAACCTTTCTAATACCCGACACTACTAGTCACACACACAAGCTGATGTTTAGACGCATATGCATGTCCCACTTGCTCAAATACAAAGAGATGCACAGCTCACATTTAAACTATGTGGGGTTTTCAATAAATATTTGATTAGCATTATAAATGTAGCACTTGGAGAAAATACAGTAAAATTCAGAATAAAAACACAGAGCCACCCTGCACGGGGATCTGCCCGTCTATTTCAGTCTTATGGAGGAGGAAGGAGAGGAGGAGGATGAGGATAAGAGGAAAAAAGGCGAGGAAAAGAGTGGTCAGACTAATTACTATGTACAGTGCTGCTGAAATGTGAGTACGTTTTCTGTTGTTTTTTTTATTTCCAAAATGTTTTCATTCCAGATTTTTGTGTACTTCAGCCGACCGTCATAGAAACGGGGTTTCATGTTTTCTTATGGCTAAATATTCCCCAGCTCTCAGGCAGTGTTGTGCTGATGCAGGAGGACGGTGAGAGAGTGGACCACCAGTTAGATTGGCTGCTGCACGTTCTCTCCATCTCTAAGCTTTGTTGTTGTGCTGCTGTCAAGATCTCAGCATCAGCCTGCACAGTGCCACCCAGTGTTCAACCACTGGACTTTATTACAGCAAAAGAAAATGAGTAAACAATATTACAGTAATATGAGTTCAAGTACTTATCCGTGGTGAAGGAAGTATTCAGATTATATACTTTAGGTAAAAGTAGCAATGCCTGGCTCACAGATAGAAGTTGGTAGAGCACGCGCCCATATTCTCCTGTCAGTGTGACGCAGCGGGCCGGGGTTCAACTCCAACCTGTAGCCCTTTGCTGCATGTCATTCCCCCCCCTTGCTCCTCTTGAATTTCTCCAGCTGTCCTGTCAACAAAGGCCTAAACATGCTCAAAAAAGGCTTTTTGAAAGGCCATGATGTCTCTCTCTCTCTCATGGGTGGGCCACATGCTCTTGGCGGGCAAAGCAGAGTAAGGGGACATAACCTTGTCCCTTATGACCTCATAAGGGGCAAGATTCCAGATCAGACCATCTGAGCTTTCATTTTCTCA
>NC_045750.1:24116357-24123914 GCF_008692095.1 Etheostoma spectabile
AGGATACCCAGGGCTCGGTTTCCACCTGTCACCATTTCTAGCCACTGGGGCACCACAGGCATGCTGGGGGAACTCATTTTAATGTTAAAAAGCCTCATAAATTGACATTTTCATGTCATTGGACCTTTAATGTTCTGGAGTAAAACACCTCTGAAATGTAGCTGAGTAGAAGTATAAAGCAGAAAATTGACATAATTCAATTAAAATAGAGGTAAAAAATACTACAAAATTACTGTATAGCCCAGTACTTTTAAAAAGTTATTTTACACAACTAGTAACAATAGAAAATGTGTTGTATAGTAGTCAATTCACCAATTCTGTTTTGAAGTAGAAAGCGGGTTATTTAGTAATGACATTCATCAACGATGCTTGAATAAATATATTAAAAAATAACAAACATCTGAGTGCAACAAGGCATCATTTCTGACCTAAATGTACCAAAAGTATCACCCATATGAACTTTCAATCACTCCCGTATTCATTTTAGTTTTAATACGATAAGAAAAAAACTAAATTGAAGATATAAAAATTTTATGAAACCATTAAATAGATCCCATCATGTTTGTTTACATGTGTCATATAACAGAGTAAAAAGACTGTTCACTGTTCTCATCAGCTGAGAAACACACAAAATGTGTATTTTCTATTTCTATTGTGTGAATAGTCTAATAATCATATAACTTATATTATTAAAAAAATAAGACTTTGAGTAATAATGTGCCTTAGCTATTTAATTATTGTTATTAATGACAGTGTTTGTGATGTTTGAATAAAATACATAATTCCGTTCATGAAGGCTACACTTAAGATTTGTTTTCCATGTATTGATTTTGTAAGTAAAATTCTGCACACTCAAACATCCATCACTATAAATACCACTACCCCTAATAATTATAAGGTCCGAAACGTCGAAAAACAACATGACCATGTTTCCCATATCTGAAGTGACAGTGTTGCCTCTGTTCCACTGTCACATGGTGATATTGTGTTTGCCAGGTGAGAGGCTGGCCCGACTAATCAGTAAAGGCAGAGTAATTTGCCTGCAGACATGTTCCAGAGCTCAACTCCCTGGTGCATTGCTCAACCTGCTATACCAGGTGGCTTCAATGCTTCAATGCCCCTTTTACCTGCTCCAAACTACATGGCCAGAAAAAAAGAAAAGAAAATGAAGAAAAACACACGTCATAACAGGAAACAGGAACAGGAAAGAGACTTGGCGGACTGTGCAGGGGCCAGGTGCAAAGTTTGGCTCGACTCCCCCTCTGCTCTCTGGCTAGTGCAGGCAGGAGGGTGGTTGCTGGTAGCAGAGGCTAGGCTTCTTTATCAAACCCCTGGGTCTAGTTTGTTCTCCTGTTGCTTTCTGCTTCTTGGTGGGTTGCCGTTATAAATTAGAGCGCAGGAGATGTCGGGGAGCTCCCTGGCGGATCGCTGCCTGACGACTGCTCACACAGAAGGTCAAGTGAAATATTAGCTACACCGTTCATTTTTTTTAATTACAAGGAGCCAGCTCGTAAAAGCAGCCTCCTGAGCCAGGGTGGTACCGTTTTCTCTTTTTGTGTTTTTCTCCATATCTTGCCTCCCTTGCTGTTCGCTGTGTGTCTTTCCAGGGTTGCATTGCTCAAGGATCTTTAATCACCATGTTGAAGGGAAAATGATGGTTTGTGTAACTTCAATTTATTTGACCCATCACAGGAGGCACGCTCACTAATGATTCCTTCTAAGATCTCCTTCATCCTTTCCGAGCTTACTCTTGGAAATTTACTGCTCGAGTTCACTGTCTGTACAGCGAGGGGAACAAATTAATTTACAGTCGTGCTGACCAGTTTAGAACATGATGACGTTTGGGGGAAAGAATTAATTTTAGCTTGCCCCTAAAAACCACACTGTAAAACAGTGTGAAAGAGATGCACATACTAAAATTGCTAATTCTAAAATTCGCCAACATCTACTGCGTTTTTTTTTTAAATATGAAGACGCATTCATTGAGAATATTAACTCTAAAAGTTATGCACAATTAATTATTTGCATCCCCACTAAGAGGGTGTTGCTTTTGTTTGTTTTTGTTTGAGTGGTTGTCGGCTAAGTTCGTCATTCAGAGCCCTTGTGGCCACCTGGGTGGCCGTGGCCCGTGCCAAAGATGCCCCCGCCGTGTTTAATCTTTGACATTTATTTGTTTGCTTTGTGAATGAATATGCAAGCTGGAAAAATCTATTAGTTCTAGTGTATCCTCATTACAGGGGGCCGTTCATTCAGCTAGACTGTGGTTGGTCAGGCGGCCGTTCTTCCAAACCAATGTCCAGACACCGCCTAGCAACCTCGCCTTTAGCCCGTGTCCATTCACTCCTCACTCTCTGTGTCCATATACCGTCTGGCAACCGCCGGCACAACGGGGCTCAGCTTGAAGCCACACTGGCATCGCAGCAGCAAACGGAGCCTAAATTTAGTTCAGGTTTGTATCAACATTTAAAAAATCCCAAAACTGAAAATTCCAATAAACCACCTAAATAGGGAAGGGGTTGTGATGCTTTTAAATATTGACTTTTTTATTTGTTGTTGTCTTTCATAGCAGTTCGAGCGGCTATTGCTCGTTTGTGAATGCATGTGTGTGTTGCTCGTCTGTAGCATCCAGTAGGCCTCTAGGAGCTGGCCTCATGTCATCTGGCAGGCATTACCTGCACACATGCTCCTGTCTGAAGGTTGATCTGCCGGGTTAAACAAATCCAGGCAGCACGGCCCGCTAGGAATCAGCTCCATATATCAGCTGTGGAATAGCCAACATGACAGGGTTAGAGTTGGCTACCGTTAGCCGCACACTATCACTGATCTCCCAACGCCAAATATGCTTGAAAACGACAAACTCAGTTTAGTTCAGGTGCTGGATGCGGCGATCAAATATGCTAAGATATGTGGCTTCTGCTGAGGGTTTTGAAGGAGGGGAAAGGCTCTGGAGTTTCCTTGTGGAAAGATGTGACACGAATCATTTCTTATGTATGAAGTTCCAAGCTAAACAGGCATACAGTATAGTCTCAGTATTGAATGTGGAATTCGGTAATTATCTGCAGCAATATGCTTTATCCAGCATTTTGGTGTGAGGCGAGGCATAAATGCATAACTGTCTCTCAGCGTGGATGGCACGGAATTGACAATTCAACCAAGTTTGTGGAGTCTGATTCAATTCCGTGCCCAATCAAAAGTGCTTGAGATTCCGTTTATGTTTATTACATTTCCTGTTTCTCACTTCATCACGTCGGAATTGAAACTGACAGGGTAATTATCATTTCATCCTAAATTGATCCCAATCCATGTGGGCTGGCTCCAAACATAGAGACACGAGAGGGGGAAAAAGAGAGATGGAGGAGAGAGAAAAAAGAAGGATTTTGGGAGCATTTGGCGATGGTTCAGTCATCTGTAAGACGTATCGCTTCAAGGGTGGGGAGAGATGGAGGGAGAGAAGCAGGGAGGGAGAGCAGGGAAGGGGAGACGTTTGGAGATTGCGTTGCGGGTGTTCCCTTGATGTCCCCCTGACAGGAACCAGATTGGGAGGCGCGCTGCGTCGGCGCTTTGGCTTTTTATTTGTCTGGCTCCACCGGGTTTTTCCTGGCCCGAGCAGGCTCGGTTCTGAGACACCGTGGCCCACTCGTAGAGCCAGCCTGTAGTTTAAGTGAGAATAACAAATGCTAGAAAAAAAAATAATAGGCGTGCAAAAAGAAAAAGAGACAGGCAGCACAATCCTACTATTGTTCATGGTAGCTAGGCAGAAAGCACAGTCGAGCCACGTCTTTGGGACATTTTACTGGCTGTAATAAAGAGTGTGTGGTCCCTGTTTTGGAGGGGTCTGCCAGACTGACAGACATGCTCTACAGTAGTATTCGATGGTTCCGTATCATGTATTTTGAGTTGTGTTACTTGGCACAGCTCAGATGAGACATGTCATTCATCATGCTTTTGCCGAGCTGAAAGTAGGGTTCTGAGTTGCTTATGGTGGCATAGGGAGTAATATGTTGAATAAGTAATTGTAAAGGTGGTTGTGGATAGTGGCAGACTAGGTGACTTCACCTCCACCTCTAAGAACTAACACGTAAAATGACGAAATCCTCCAATCCTCCATTGACTGGCGTGTTTAACTTAAAGCAATGGTATATGAAGACAAAAATGTGTATACACGTCACAGAAATAAAGTTATTTAGAGTAGACAAGTATATATACTCAGCATCAAATATTTTATTGATTATATGTAATGTGTAGCTTAGCAGCCGGGGGTACGCAGTTTAACATTGAACATATTTGTGTGGATTTATTTCAGAGAATGTTAAAGCAATAAACTTTGAGTCTTCACCGAGACAATGTGAAAATAGGTCTGAACCCCTTTTTTAAATGACTGTGTCGCCGTATTGCATTTAGATTATTCTCCATTCTTTAGCGTTTTAGTGTTTAATATTATTCAGCGTTAATTCCTGGACATGTAGCACGCACATGCGCTCATGTTCCTGGCTTCTTCTGTGTGGGGTACAGGAACACAGTTTGGTCTGTGCTTAATCAGTTCTGTTTTTTAAGTGTTCTCTGCTTGGTTTTCCAGCACAGCCTTGTGAAAGAAAAACGTCTGGTCGTGGGTGGCTGAGCTGGGTCACTGAGCCCACAGAGTAGAGCATTTCATAAGAAAGAGCCCACTTAATTCTGAACCATACATCGCATTAGCTGATTTACATGTGGACAGCTATCATTTTGTGAGAAGTTTGACATTGATAAATGAGGTGTTTTACCTAATAGGTAATAAAAACAAATTACAGGTCTTAAGAGAAAGGATGTTCTTCATTTGGTTCTGTTTTCTGTCTCTTCGAGGGCAAGGGCCAGATTGTTTCCATATGATTGTAGCCTTCATTTGTTAAGTCCACAGACAGAGATTAATAACGGCATTTTCTGATGACCAATCCATATATCTCCTTGGGGTTGTAGAAAAAGAAAAATGGTAGGAACAACTGGACATTCAGGATAAATGATTGTTTTTATTCGCGCACTTGCAGATTTTTTGAAGTTACTATTAGTTGTGCATTTCAACTGTTGATGAAGTAGGTTATTATTTCACTCCCTGCAATTTGCTGTCTTCGAATCGCCTTTTACACTGTTTGCACAAATTAAATTTTATTAATTACAGGAAAGTGAAATCCCCCATCGCCACTATAAAAACGTGAAATTAACACATAACTGATATTTATAACCCCCAGCTGTATGTTACGCGCAATAAACATTTCTCTGATTAGCAAGGCCCAAATGGTTAAAAAGACATGATGTTTTCACAATAAGCCTGTTAATTATGGGGGGTATAAATGCCTCATTGCAGTGATTATGTGGCTGCTGCTCTTGTCCATGATCCATCAAATACCTTGAACTCAAATTAGTGAAACCATAAACAATCTACTTATGGTCAGCGGGGATTCACAGCGTTTTCACAGAGGGCGAAATGCTGACATACAATGTAAAATGACAAATGGCAGTCCAGAGACGAGAACAAATCAGTGCTCTGACCAGAGGGTTTTTTTCCAATGAAAAAATATTAGCCCAAACAGTACTTAGTAGGTGAGGGTGTGTTATTCTTAACCAGTTTGAATCACTACTGGACTCTGCGGGTCCCACAGAGCTCGTATATAAGCTCTCTCAAGTTTCTTCAGCTAGGCGTGAAAAGGCTTCCCTTCTGGTGTAATGCAAGCCTGACAGAGGACAAGTCTGCCTCTATTCCCCATCCCAGCAGAGTCAAACACAACCCGAAAGGATGAGGCCGACACGTCCACAGTCAGGCCATCATTTTCCACAACCTAAAAAACCTGAAAGATCTTACATTGTGAAAGCCGTTCAGGCAGGTGTGATTCTTCACCATACTGCAATAAATTAGCTTAATGCACTGCGGAGCTTAGAATAAAATCCAAATACATTTAAATCGGTTATCGAAAAATCCACTCACGTACAGGTATGATATGCAATGAATACAATATATGTTTGCCATACTGTAAAATGGAAAATCCATATGTGCATGTTCAGTTTGAGAGGCCAGAGACAACGACTTTAACCTTGAAATTAGAGTTATGTTTTGTCACAATCCTGCAATCATCGTATAGAAAAACAAAGACGATACTTTCCAAGTGAATTGAATTTTGCCGTACCGTCTTGCTTGTAAATGATGCAGGCGTACGTAATGACTGCGCAGTCAGACCAAGGTAATTTCAAGTGCCACATCCAATCAGCACTATCACCACAAAGCATCACAGCTTGGAGTGCAGTCATTCTCGCTGCAGGGCCCTCAGCGGAGGTGATACTCAACCGCTGAAACACAGTAAAAGTCACCGATATGGAGCAAAAAAGAAAGGGTGAGGAAAGAGAAGGGGGCAAGAGGGATCGGGGGTGGAGGGGGTGAAAGAGTCTTGGATCCTGTGGTAAGTGCCAGAGGGACACATTTTGTTGGAACACAGAGTGTGCTGAGTGATGGGAGAACGGCTACAGCAGTGTTTAGAAACACCAGTCGGCCAGTCTATTGCCTAGGAGCCTGGGTGTCTGCGCTGAGCTCTCCCCCCACCGCTCTAAGTAGGATGGTACATGCAGCCTCACTGCATACCGCTCTGCGCGCCGCTAAAATTAGCCCCCCTGGAACCAGATGGAATCCTAAACAGAATAAACTTTTCTTGACTTGATTATATTGAGCCTTTCCAAGCTCCGACATTAAAAAGAAAAAGAGAAGGCAAAGAACGAGGGGGAACCTTAGAAGCTAATTGCCGTGGGTCTGGCGCGCACATTGGGCATTGTGTTGAGTCGAGACGCTGCAGTAATACCGGAGCCTTTCCCCGGGCCGTGTCTCCCAAAGGGGGAACTGTCACATCTTCCATGCGTTTGCGGTGGGCTTGCAGCTCCACACGGAGTGCATGTGAAGCCGCTAATTAAAAGCAAGCGATCCGTAACTGTCTGGCTCACCAGGCCGTGCTCATCCATGTGGCCCCCATTGGCTCTCGTGGCCCCCCTGGCCCCTGACGAAGACTGTTAGGCCTCTGTGGGAGTGATTTTCAGAAAAGGTTACATGACTCCCTTATAAAGCAACACTGCCAGTATTATAGTGTATTTATGAGCTACAATTAGAAGGATTTTGTCGACAAAATCACCTATGTCATGGTACAAAAACATTTTAATAGATGATTGAACTTTGCCACACTAAATTTGGTAACCAGCAAGTTCAAATGTTCATTATATGAATGAAAGAGTCTTTCATTAGTCCAAATTGAAGCACTGCTGGTGATTTTTATACAATTTTCAAAACCGTTTTCTCTCACGTAATGGAAATCATAAACTCATGAGATGTACCCTTGTGTTGTCTTCCCTTCAACATTGAAAATCAACACTTTTGTTGAGGCTTTCTCATCAATGTTTTCAACTGTTTTTAACATTTATGTCCCACTTTTCAACGCTTTTGACGCTTTTTTCCAATGTTTGTCACTTTTTTTGACGTTTTCAACACTCCGTCACACAGTTATTTTGGGAATTTATGTATAAATTAGGAATTATTTAGACTAAAATTAA